>NC_092591.1:68880000-68957500 GCF_047663525.1 Anas platyrhynchos | reverse complement strand
TGGCCCCCTCCTCCTCCTCCTCCTCTTTTCTTTTTTGTATTTGTGATATTTTTGGTCACCTCCTCCTCCACTTTTTTTTTTAAACCACACTGGTGTGGTTTAACCCAGCCGACAGTTAAACAACACAGAGCTGTTCGCCCACCCTCCCCCCTCCCTTGTGCTTTCCAACAAAAGCTTTTCTATTATTGTATGAAATCATCTGCAATAGATTAACCCTTGTCATTATTCCTATCTCAGGAATTATCTGTGACACCTGGGTAACACGTGAGCTTACTGTGACCCCAGGGAGAGCCTTCCTGTAATTAAAGGCAACCTATAGGAAAGCTGGGGAGGGGGTCTTTATCAGGGCCTGGAGTGACAGGACATGGAGCAATAGCTTTCAACTGAAAAGTTAGATTTCTAATATATGTTAGGAAGAAGTTCTTTACTTATAGTACTTCACATCCTGTGCATCTGCCAACTGCTGCATCTTATGGTTGCCTCCCCTACTTAAGAGAGGATGCTGGAGCGCTGGGTGAAACACTCAGATCTTACAGAAACAAAGCAATACCTTACCTTTTGCACTCAAATATGTGCCCAGTATGTTCAGCTAAAACAACTTCTACCCTACAGCGTTTTGTTGGAAGTTCCAATTTCCGTCTCAGTTTCAGGTACACCAAATTTTCCAGCAGGATTTCCGGGCCAGTGTTGTCTGTCTGCGATAGACTGCTTTGCTAGATCATCGTTCAGTGCTCCCTCTGCCAGGCACAGGCCTTTTTGTCTTAATCCCTTGTAAGAAAACTTGCAGAGGTATATTTGCCCATTTGCAGGTAGCTTGTGCTCCTCTTGCAGCGATGGTGTACTTAACCCAGTATTTGTCCACGAATGACAACCCCTGTGGTTAGGCAAGGAGTTAAAAGTTTAAACAGCAAAAATCCCATGGCTTGCTGTAGCTGAGCAAACCTCCTCCTTGGCCTCCTCCTCCACCGCCTCCTCCTCCTCCTCCTCTTTTTTTGTTTTTATTCCTTTTTATTTTGGCTTCCGCTTCCACTTCCACCACCACCTCCTCCTCCTCCTCCTCCTCCCTCCCCTGTCCAACACTCTGGCTCCCACTGCCCCCCTTTGGCCCATTTATAGGGAGGAGCAGCCACATCCCCCATTGATGACAAGCCTTTTGCATAATAGCTAACAATCGCTACCCAGGCAACCAGGCCACAAGCAACGCATCACAGAGCATCATCAAGTTGCTAGGAGCAGCCAGCTGCTACCTTACAGGGCTACTGTGCCATGGTCCTGTGGGATGACAAATGGAACTAGAATTAGGAGCAGCGGTCAACGCTCACCACCAGAGAGGGTCTTTTGTTTTGGAGTCCTCCGCCTCCTCCTCCTCCACCTCCTTCTCCTCCTCCACCTTCTACTCCTTCTCTTTTGTTTTTTTGTTTTTTTTGGCGGCCTCCTCCTCCACCACCTTCTTCTCCTCCTCCACCTTTTTTTTTTTTTTCTTTTTTGCCACCACCTCCTCCTCTAGTATTCTACTATTTCTCCACCACCTTCTTCTCCTCTTCCACCTCCATCGTGTCCCTCTGCCTATCCCTTGCTCACCTCCTCTTTTGTCACCACTCCTACTCATGCCGCCACCTCCTCAATCTTCTCCGCCACCTCCTCCTCCGCCACCTCCTCCTCCGCCACCTTCCTCTCTTACTCCCCCTTTTCCACCTATGCCTCTTCCTCATCCTCCTCCTTTTCTGTTTCCACCTTCTCCCATCTCCCCTCTCCAACACTCTGGCTCCCACTGCCCCCCTTTGGCCCTTTTATAGGGAGGAGCAGCCATACCCTTGATTGATGACAAGCCATTTGCATAATTGCTAACAATCGCTACCCAGGCAACAAGCAACGCATCACAGAGCGTCATCAAGATGATAGGAGCCGCCAGCTGCTACCTTACAGGGTCACAGTGCCATGGTCCTGTGGGGTGACAAATGGAACTAGAATTAGGAGCGGTGGGCAGCGCTCACAGCCATAGCCTCCCAGAGAAGCCGCCTTGGCACACCTGGTTCCTGGCAACTCCTCCTGCCATTTCTGGGCTCACGATCATTGCTACCAGCATGCCTTAGCAAGGAGCATGCAGAGGAAGTTGGCCAGGAAGCTTCTGCCGAGGTGGAGGAGGCTGTGGAGGAGGAATAGTCAGTGGGGCTGGAGAAGGAGAAGGAGGAAGAGGCAGTGGAGGTGGAGGAGGTGTTGGAGGTGCAAGAGGCAGGGAAGGAGGAGAAGGAGGAGGAAAATGAGAAATAGGTTTAGCAAGCGGGGGGCGAGGAGGACGCGGTAGACAAGGAGGAGGCAGTGGACAAGAAAAAGGCCGTGGACGATGAGGAGGAAGTGGAGGAGGAGGACGTGGTGGAGGTATCATAGAATCATTATTGTTGGAGGAGACCTTCACATTTGTCCGGTCTAGTCATCACTGTACTACCAATGTCACCCAATAAACCATGTTCCTAAGCACCAGCTCCAACCTTTCCTTGAACACCCTGCTCCTCTGGGGCCTCCTCCACAGGTCGCAGCCTCCTCTAGGGCAGATCCACCTGTTCCAACGGGGGCTCCTCCACGGGGGGGCTGCAGCGTGGGGATCTGCTCCACGGGGGACCCATGGGCTGCAGGGGGACAGCCTGCTCCACCAGGGGCCTCTCCCTGCCCAGGCCGCAGGGGAACTGCTGCTGTGAGCCTGGAGCACCTCCTGCTTCCTGCTGCATGGCCCTTGGGGGCTGCACAGAGCTTTCCCACTCCTCCCTGAGCCAGACACTGCTGGGCAGCAGCTTTTGTTCCCTTTCTTAGATGGGCTCTCCCCCAGGCGCAAACATCATCCTTTTGCTCTGCGTTCTGGGCAGCAGCGGGTGGGTCCCTCCTGGAAGGAGCCTCCTGGAAGCGGCCCTGAGCTCCCATGGGGCAGCTGCTGCATTCTTCTCACAGAGGACACCCCTGCAGCCCCCCGCTCCCACAGCCTGGCCACGCAAACCCAAGCCGAGACACTGAGCGAGCCTCCCTGATTGCCAGCCAGCAGCTGGCTCAGCCTGGGACCCCAGGCCAGTGCCCACAAGACTCTCCTGGGCCTTCCAAAGCAAGCCTTGTGGGGACGGAGCACCCACAAAGAACGGACTCACACAACAGGACTCCTTGCCAACACCGCCTCACAGACACCTGGGCCTTGAGCGGGTAGCTCCCCTTGAGCGAGCTCATTTCCTTCCCAGGAGCTGAAATGTGCCGTTTCGGGGGCATTTGGGGGCTACAGCGTGCTGCTAAGAGGGATGTTGGAGCTCCTGCAGGGCAGTGCTTCCACTAAGGCAAGGCCTTTTCTGCATCTTCTACTGCCCTGCAAGCGAGGATGCTTGGGGCACACAAGAAGCTGGCAGGGGACACAGCTGCAGGGATTGCAGGGATTCCTAAAGTCATAGCCAAATCCAAGAAAGAGAGGAGGACGTGATGCTTTTGATAGAAAGGAGCTGGGTTTTGGGGCAAAATCCGTCCCTTTTTCTATCCCGGAGACACCCAAGGGCGTAGGACAGCAGCACTGCAGGGCAGCAAGAGATGCTGTGCATTTCTCTCGTCGCCCTGAGACAGCCACTGGGTGACGATGGTGCCAAGCGTCTTGAAAGAGACCTTGCTTTCTCAGGCCCAGGTGTCCAGCTGCACACCAAGGCCGTCCATGGCTTCCAGGCGCAGTTGCCAGGCCCAAGGCCGAGCTCCTCTGCGAACCCCCAGCCCAGCAGACCTTGCTCCTGGCATTGTGGAGCAGCCATTTCACAGGAGCCTTTTCTCCTGGCAGTCAGCTTAGTGCCATAAGCTCTGCCAGCGGGACGCCTGGGAGCCGTGGGAGCTCAGCAGAGAGTCACTGTCAGCCTTGGAGCTCACAAAGGTGGGTGGCCACAAGTGCCCTGAGCGTCCAGCTCGCATTGAGGACTGCTGCTGGCACTCGAGGCGTGGAGGTCGGCATGGTGCAATGCGAGACGCCACTGTCCTGCTGGTGGGACAAGAGACACTGATGTGCTGCTGCTGCAGGAGGAGACTTGAAGGTGCTGCTGCTTCGAGGTGCTGAGGAGCGGGCAGCCTCCATGCCGGTGGCTGAGCTGAGCATGCTCCTGTTCATTAGCGCTCTCCCCTTCCTCTCTTTTTCCGGAGGTGGAGAGAGAGAAACGCACAGATCTCTTTCTTTCCCGGTAGGAAATGGAAGAGCCTCGTATCTACATATTGGCCAGATTCTGCCTGGCGCCCTTGGGACTGGGGATCTGTGTTGATCTGTAAGAAAGAGCAATCGTCAGCACAGCAAATCCCCGTGACCTTGTGTCTATCAGCATCGTCCAAATCCCTCTCTAGAGCTGTGGGCTGGCTAAGCTGTGTGTTGGATGGTGAAAGTGGGAAATGGGAATGGGTTGGGAAAGGATGTGTGCGCCGAGAAATCCTTGCTGGGATGGGAAGACTTCCTTGGGGTGGAAAGGCATTGGGCTCGGAAATGAAAGAGATGGGAAATGTTCTCTGGGTTTGAAAGCATTGGGAAGCAAAAGCATTGGGATGGGCAGTCACGCCTGGGATGGGAAAGTACTGGGATGGGAAATCTTTAATGGGGTGGGTAACATTTATTGAAGTAGGAAAACCATGGGGAAGTCCTCCAAGAGAGGGGAATTCTTTGGGACGAGATCTCTTTGGATGAAGGGAAAAATCTGTTTGTGTCGATGGGAAATCTTTTGTATGGGAATCTGTTCTCATGTGAACTTGTCAGGATGGGAAATGACCATGAGGATGAAAGCTGGTCCTGGGCTGGGAAATGCTCAGGACGGGCAAGAGGCGGTGTGGAAGCGTCGTGGGCATGGCAAGTACTGCGTGGGAGGGAAAGCCTGCTGGGGATGGCCAAGTCTTGCGCTGGGCAGCCTGCTTGGCTCCAAAGCCTGCAGTCCTCCCCAAGATGTCGGCGAGGGGCTGGTCAGCCGTTGGGACGGAACCCCCGTTGCCCGCGTTCCCCAAGCAACCGCCCCACTCTCCAGCCACCATGGCAGGTCCAGCAGCCGGCTCCCGCTCCTCCCGGGGCTGCGGCCCTGCTGGCGAGCCCAGCTCCCCAGAGCTCAGCCCAGCACCCTTTTTCCCACAGAGGGTTTCCCCAGACGGCTTCCGCGGCTTCCGCAGACGCAAAACTCCCCCTTCGTCGTCCCAGCCGTGCCGCCAACGGTGGCTGCCTGGCTGCTTCCCTCCCTCCCCGGAGCGATGGCGCTGCCCTTGCAGCCCCCCCAGGTACCCACCCTCCCCTCCGCACTGCCCCAGGCCATCATCTGGCACGTGGTGCCGGGGGTCCAGGGGCAGGTGCTGCAGCTCCCCGCCAGGGTGCAGCTGCCACCTGGGGGGCACCTCCCAGCCCAGGGGCACCACCTGCAGCTTGGGCAGCTCCTCGCCGCCGCCATGGGGCAGCTCCTTGCTGGGGGGCAGCTCCCCGCCGTGGGGCATAACCTGCAGCTGGTGCAGCTCCCCGCTGTGGGGCAAAACCTGCCACTGGTGCAGCTCCCAACCATGGGGCACCAGCTGCAGCTGGTGCAGCTCCCCGCCGTGGGGCAGCTCCCCCACACCGCTCCTCCCTGTGCCCCCGTCCATCAGTGGGGACAGCCCATGGTGACGGGGACACTGGTGCCCCACCATGCGCTGGGGCTGGGGCCCAGGGCCGTGCTCCATGGGGAGCTCCTGCACCCCGCAGGCACCTGCCTGTTGCAGGCCCCCGCCCAGCGCAACCCCCCGCAACCCCTCATGCCGGGGCCTCCGCTGCGGGGGCAGGCGCTCCCCACGCCCCGCACCCTCAGCAGCAGCCGGGGGCAGCTGCCGGAGCCCTGCTTGCATGCCGTGGGGCTCAGCGAGGACCAGGGGTCCCCGCTGCCCGGCCCCACTCCCCCCGAGCCTGCCCAGGCTCCAGCGACCGCCAGCACCCAGACGGTGACGCCCGACGGTGAGTTTGGGGCTGGCACAGCCGGCCGCTTGTGGCCCCACACCCAGGGGCCATGGCAAAGCTGGCAGCGGGGGATGCTTGGGGGATTGCATTGGCTTGCTTTTTCCTCAGCGGCGACACTTGCAGAGGTGCCTGAGGAGCCCCTGGAGCTGCTGGAGCTGGGCCCCGATGCCTTCGCCGAGGCCTTTCCCCAGCTGGCAGGGGACAGCCAGCAGCTGCAGCACCTGCAGGACCAGCTCCCGGCCGACCTGGACAGCTCCGGCTTGGAGGAGCTGCTCAGCTGCCTGGATGCCGTGGAGCCCCACGACGCCTTCGCCGCTGTCCCCAGCAGTCCTGTCCTCAAGCGCTTCCTCTCGCAGCTGCCCGACCTCTGCGAGGACATCGAGGAGCCCAGCACACAGGGACTGGCAGCCACCAGAGCGCTGGGTGAGGTCCCCTCAAGCCCTGGGCTGCACCCCGACAAGGTGCAGGCTGGGCGGGCGCTGCAGCCCCCTGCAGCTGCTGTGCCGCCACTCAGCTCCCCCCTCAAGCCTGCAGCCCGGCCCCAGCTCAGGAGAGCCCTGCCCAAAAGGCCCCCCCAGCAGGAGTTCATCCCTGCCCGCAAGAGAACCCTGCCCCAGCCTCCCTTGGCTCCCCTCAAGAGGCCTCAACTTCTCCCAGCCCTCAGGAGAGCCCTGCCCAGTCCCCCTCGCAGTCCCCTCCAGAGCCCCCCGCTCTGGAGGGGACTGCCCACGGCTCTGCCCACGCAGCCGCGCACGCTGCAGCGTCCGGCGCAGCCCCGCGGGGACTACGTGCCCTGCGTGGGGCCCTGGGCGGGCGGCGACGCAGCGCCCACACCGCTGGAGGAGCAGGAGTCGTCGGTGCCCATCACGCCGCAGCAGCGTCCCGAGCGGGAGCGCCTCAAGAAGCTGGCCCAGGAGGAGCGGCAGCGGGCGGCCCACCACATGAGGATCGGCCCCGGGCAATTCTTCGAGCAGCGGCAGAAGGACCACGCCAGAGCCTACTCTTACGGCTACCCGTGACCGACCTCGGGCTTCTCCTCGACGGCCCCCGCAGCACCCAGGCCCGCTCAGCACGCAGGCAGGCACAGAGACCTCTGCAGGCACCTGCTCCAGCTTCAGCCACGCTCCTCAGCCCTTGCCCCTCTCGCTTGCCCTCTCCCCTCTCTCGTGCTGGACCTACGCACTGCTTGCCACTCTCAGGGATGGGCAACGGCAAATGCCAATGGCAAATGCGCGCGCGCCTCACCCAGGAAGGTGGCAATGGCAAGCTGGGGGGATGCTGGCAGCAGCTGGGCTGGGAAAGCTTGCCCATGGCAACTGCTGCTTGGGACACCAAAGGGCTGAGAGACAAGACTTAGCTCTTCTTTCGGGGCATTGCTCTTCTTTGCTGCCTTCTGGATTACATTCCTCTCCTTAGGTGCTCACTCAGCAAGGCCTCTGCCTGCAGCTCTTCTTGCACTGGGACACCGAGGGGATCAGAACTGGGACGTTGTTGGGATAGGAAATGATCAGTGAGATGGGAAGTGATGATGGGGATAGGAACTCATTGGCACGGGAAAAATGGGTTTTATTTGTATTAAATTTAAATTTTTAAATTTTATTTAATTTCCTGGGTTTTATTTGTATTAAATTTAAATTTTTAAATTTTATTTAAATTTCTGAGTTTTATTTTTATTAAATTTAAATTTTTAAATTTTATTTAATGTACTGGTTGTATTATTTATTTCATGAAATCCACTTTATTGACTGTGTTGTACAGTATGGCATTGTTTCATTATTAGAAAATGATAAGTATTTACTATTATTAATTAAACAATATTTACATATTTTATACATTATAAATTATCAATATTCTCATTTCTAATTTTGTTTGTTTTTATTCCTTTTCTACCCTATTAAACTCTCTTTATCCCAGTGCACTGGTTTGGACTTTAGTTTTTCTTCCGAGTCGTTGTGGATCCACTCCGGATGGGGGGACATTAGCGAACGCCTGTGTGCTTCAGATCCAAGGTCACCTTTGCCCTCAACTCAAGATCCATGTTTGCATCTGTTGTCATGAAGCAATGTTAACAACAGCAACAATTAAGTTAACTCATTTATTATTTCATGTTATTTCATGATTTCATGTTCAGTTATTTCATGCAGCCCGCTCCCGCTGCCCATGCTCAGGCCGGGCATGGATGTGGACATGGCCAGCACGGACGGCAGAAAATGGGTGCATGGCTGGATGGCTGGCTGGGTGGGAGTTGGGAATTCAGCCTTGGGATCAGAACTGGGAGGTTATTGGGATAGGAAATGATCAGTGGGATGGGAAGTGATGATGGGGATAGGAACTCATTGGGATGGGAAAAATGGGTTTTATTTGTATTAAATTTACATTTTAAAATTTTATTTAATTTCCTGGGTTTTATTATTTATTTAATTAAATCCACTTTCTTGACTGTGTTGTACAGTATGGCATTGTTTCATTATTAGAAAATGATAAGTATTTAATATTATTAATTAAACAATATTTATATATTTTATACTCGTAAGGGGGTGTCGAGAGGCAGGAGACCTTTTCTCCATTAACACCAGCGACAGGACCCACGGGAACGGGGTTAAGCTGAGGCAGGGGAAATTTAGGCTTGACATAAGGAGAGGGAAAGAAGAATCTCTTCTTCACAGAGAGGGTGGTTGCACACTGGAACGGGCTCCCCAGGGAAGTGGTCACTGCACCGAGCCTGTCTGAATTTAAGAAGAGATTGGACCATGCACTTAGTCACATGGTCTGAACTTTTGGGTAGACCTGTGTGGTGTCAAGAGTTGGACTTGATGATCCTTAAGGGTCCCTTCCAACTCAGGATATTCTATGATTCTATGATTCTATGATACATTATAAATTATCAATATTCTCATTTCTTATTTTGTTTGTTTTTATTCCTTTTGTACCCTATTAAACTCTCTTTATCACAGTGCACTGGTTTGTTCTTATACTTTTTCTTACACTGTGGAGCCCAAAACTGCACTCAGTACTCAGTACATGGAATACCAAGAGAGACTGCCTGGCATTTTCTCTTCTCTGCAGAAGCTCTGTTGCTAACACTGTCCAGAAATCACCACTGTCACAGACAGTAGTAGCATTCCCTCCTCCCACAGTTTGTTCTTCCCCCCAAGACTTAGACACCACCCAGAAAAAGAAGAATAATAATACTAATAAAATAAAATAAAATAAAATAAAATAAAATAAAATAAAATAATATAAAATAAAATAAAATAAAATAAAATAAAATAAAATAAAATAAAATAAAATAAAATAAAATAAAATAAAATAAAATAAAATAAAATAAAATAAAATAAAATAAAATAAAATAAAATAGTCAAAAGCCATCAGGAAGGCAGTGGTGCAGACTGTGGAGAGCCTGGGTTCAAATCCTTCTTCTGTGAGGCTCTGAACCTATATCCCACCACAATCTCTCTGCTAATGTATGGCAGGGAAAGGAGGAAGAAAGAACATATCTCCTGCACTTTCCATTTATTGTTGACTGACAATTCTGTAGAGTTATAAAGCCTCAATCAGTGAGATACAGGGTTCTTCTCACACTGTCTCACTGTGCCCTAAGCGGAACAGCTCTCATTTAATAGATGCTTCACCACAAAATCATGAGTCATCTGCAGTTTTGAACTTTTCTGGGATCAAGTCCCTTCAGATGGTTGAGGAATCTGCTCCAGCACCTATGTAAACTGGTGCTCTACTAAGCTAGTGAGTGAACAAGAGAGAAATCCTCTGCTAGATGACTTGACAAATTGGGTCTGAAAATAGTGTTGAGGCAGAATAGTCCACGATTTTTGCCTTGGGTGCACAGAGGGATTGGGTGTTGTAGACTTCTTTTATTCTTCATTAAGATAAACATTTTCAAAAATGTGCTTGTTCAACCTTGCTCCCACTGTGTGCATGGGAGGGAGATAACTGAAAGTGGGGAGCGTTGCTTGGATCCTGCAAGTGGCTGAGGTCCAGTGGGGTTGGAGGCTTTCTTCCTCCTTTTGGAAATGCAAAGCAACCCTGCACCTCCCCTGCACTTGCAGGAGGATCGTGACAGCCCAAAGCACAGCGGCTTTGTAATTGCTGCATACACTTCGATCGGATTTACGTGGCAAGGGTTTGGTAGCAGGGGCCTGCAGGGATGGCGTCTGTGAGAACAATCCAGACAACAGCCAGCTCCAGATAGCTCCAAAAGGGCCCCGGCGCTTGCCAGAGCTGAGCCAATAAGCGATGTTGTTTGCACCTCTGGGAGAGCAGATGTAAGCAGGGGGAAATACTGCTGCACAACAGAAGCTGGAAGAGCAAGGAGTGAGAAGCAGCCCTGCAGCCCCCAAGGTGAGTGCAGCAGGAGGCAGGAGGTGCTCCAGGCTCACAGCAGCAGTTCCCCTGCGGGCTGTGCAGGGAGAGGCCCCTGGTGGAGCAGGCTGTCCCCCTGCACCCATGGGTCCCCCATGGAGCAGATCTCCACGCTGCTGCCCCCCTGTGGGTGGAGGAGCCCCCGGTGGAGCAGGTGGCTGTGGCCTGGAGGAGGCTGCGGCCTGTGGAGAGCCCCCGCAGGAGCAGGCCCCGGGCCGCAGCTGCAGCCATGGAGAGGAGCCCACGGGGAGCAGGGGGGCTGGGGGGAGCTGCCGCCCAGCCGTGGGGGACCCGTGCTGGAGCAGTTTGCTCCTGGGGGATGGATGGATGGATGGAGCCCGTGGGACGGAGCCGTGTGGGAGCAGTGCTTGAGGAGCTGCTGCCTGTGGGCAGCCCGTGTGGGATCAGCTGGGGAAGGACGGCATCCCATGGGAGGGACCCCACGGGGAGCAGGGGCAGGGAGGGACCCTGAGGGTCACTCTGCTGAGTCTGCTTTGCCCGTCACGATACTTGTTGAGCCATCGCCCTGTCCTTATCTCAGCCCTGGAGCCCTTTGCATCGTATTTTCTCCCCCTTTCCCTTTGAGGAGGGGGAGTGAGAGAGCGGCCGTGGTGGAACTCGGCTGCCCACCCGCTTTGAACCACCGCAGTTGCAAAGTCCTGGGAAAGATTTCTTTCAAGAAATTAAACAAGGTGTTTAACAAAGAAATGCAGAGTTTCCTTTTGAAAGCTTCCTGGAGAATTGGGCTTCTTTCCTATTCCCAGCTCAGAGGAAGGGAATTGTTGATTTCACCTTCTTTTTTCTGACATGGAAATCAAAGGTGAACTGCTCTACAAGGACGGGCAACGTCTCAGAATCAAGCTCTTTTGCTCTGTAGTCCTTTCTCAAGGAAAAGATTGATCACACACCTTCCACAGATGTAGGGGAGCAGAGAATAATTTGGGAACTACTCTAATTCAAGTCAGTTTGGGCATAGTGGTACTTCCCTAGCTGTTTCTGAGACAGACGCATTAGCAACAGAGAGTGTTGTGCCGTCACTGGGAGGCGCCTGCGGTGATGACTTCAGAAACAGAACTGAATTGTGTCACCACAGCACTTTGGCAACAGCTGCCTCTGTGCACGTTTAGCTGGGAGGCACAGAGAAGGGTGCTGGATGCGATGAAACCACGTGAGGATTTGTGGATCTCCCCTTGAGGTGCACAGAGAGGGACCATGCCCTTCTGTAAGTGTTTTGATGCTTGGCTGAGGAAAAAAATGTGGTTTTGTTGTGAATGCTTCATTGTAGTATTCTGTAGTTTGTGTCAAGTCCTTACAGAAGCCTCAAGGTTGGTACTTTGCTCAATGATGGAGCTGCACAGAGTGAGAACAGACCCAATGTACGGGTGAGGGCCTCTGCACGTTCTCTTCTTCCTACAGACGATCAACAAATAAGGGGAGACAGAGAAGAGTGTGCTGTGGTCCTCCCATAGACCGCAAGTACTAAAGCATAAACAAGAGGCTTAAGAGTCCCCCTGTCACGTTAAAATTCAGGACAGCAATGGACTTCCTCACACGGGCTGGCCTGTCGACTAGTGTCTCAGGCTGTGGCGTATGAAGATGCACTCCATCTGCTTTCAGGGTAGCAATGGCAGTGGGCAAGCTTCCTGACCTTAACATTTGTCATTTCATTTCTCACCTGAGTTTTGGTGGTTCTCCACGATTCATTCTTGGTCTAGAAAAAAAAAAAAAAAAAAAAAAAAAGTGAATTTGGATCAAAATAAAAGGATAAAAGGATTTCCTTTCCATTAATTACATGTTCTTAACTTAACTAAAAAAAGTGAACTGCGATGAAAATAAAAGGATTTCCTTTCCATTCATTACATGTTCTTACCTTTGTAACAGATTTGGTTATTGACTTAGAAGGCAAATATCTGGCCAGACTGCAAGACTTGTGCTCGCAGCGTGGGACAGCTCTCGTAAAGGTGATTCAGGGCAGTTTCTGGAAAACAAGACATCAGATCTCCAAAACACTTTCTTTGTGCTAATGTAGGAAGGGTGAGTAAGTGTAAAGGTAAGAGCCCAGATACCGTAAGAAGCAGAAAGTGTGAAGGAAACTTCCTTCTGGCTGATACAGCTCCATATCTAGTTGTCAAGTATGAAGAGAGCAGTGCTAAGTTTCTTGGGGAGAGGTAAAAAAGAAGAGACTGGGAGATTGTAAAAGGAAAAAGTGGGATTCCCTATTTCAGGAAATCCTAGGAACTGGAAATAGAGATTGGAAGAGTGCTTTAAGCCAAGACAGACATGTTTTAAAACTAAAACCTAGGAGTTGAATGAACCAAGAAATGAATCCCTTTTGATTATGCAGTTGTGTCCAGTGTTATCTTGGGAAATATGGTTTCCACATAAAACGTATCTGGGGCTTGAAGTTCTCCTAAGGCCCTTCTCTGTGTATTCCCTACTGTTTGGTAAGCGCTGAGGTCACACTGCAGACAGCAGCACGTCCTCTCCCCACTACTTAGCTGTCTGTTCTCACAACACGTCTAGGAACAGAATGGCTTGGACACAACTGCGCCTAGGACCGAGTTCATTCAAGCTGCTGGACGAGGTAAAAGCTCTGGACAAGCGAAGGGGAGGGAGGGATGGGTGGACATACAATATGATCACTTTAATCTCATTTCTCTAAGAATCCTGGCTGAGAAAACAAAACAAAACAGAATCAAAAAGAACAGAACAGAACAGAACAAATGAAGCAAGCAGCTAGCTTGCTGGAGACATTGTCTGGGAAGCAGTGAAAACACTTGCAAACAAAAACACGTCAAAGGACTAACTCTTTGAGCTTAATTCTAATCCAACAGCATAACCTCAAAGTCCTGTTTCTGTTCGTAACAGGCTGGTCCAGTAACATGTCCCATTGGATGACTTTGCAGCATAGATGTCAGGAATGCAGCTTGGGATCCCCTCCTTCTACTCAGAGTTCACTTTGAAGGGATGAGCAAGTAATTCTTCCTGGGTTGACGGAAATCTAAAGTCTGTTTTCTAACACTCTTGCAGACGCTTCTCTGTCCATCGGCCTGTCCTGCCAACTCTGGTGTGAGTGTGAAGTTGTGGCAAGAGGGATTTCCCATTCCTATTTGACCTGATGGACACCAGCTTTCCTCGGAAATGGCTGATGTTGCTGAGGAGGCAGCAGTATCAAAGCCCTTGCTGATGAAGGTACAACCAGCTGGGGAGGCTTTGGCATTTCTGCACAACGCTGCTCCCTGACTGTCACTCCAGACTCAGATTCGGAAAGAAGCAAAGCAAGCTAGAGGAAAACTGGATGTCCTGGTAATTTTCTTTTTCTTTTATTTCTTCATTCTTCACTTGTAAGAAAATCTAAATCTTAACCCTTTGTTTGAAAACACGGCTTTACGGAAATGCTTATGGGTGTGCTCCTTCACCTTGTGTGGAACCTGCTTCACCTCGCTTCAGCTGTAGGACACCTATGCTCCAATTTATGCTTCCCATGATAAAGCGGTGTTCTTTCGGTATTCTTTTCTGTGATGCTTGCAGGCGAGGTTGAAAAGAGTTGTCAGTAGGATTCTTCGTTTCCTTTGCAGTATCCAAAGCTCCGTATTACCGTGGATCTTCTCCTCTGATCTGGAAAGCTTCACAGGCCAAAAGAGAATTGAGATGAAGAAGGAAATAGAGAATGCTGACCAATATTGCCAAGTACCACCTGTAAGTTTTGTGAAAGAATCCGGTGCATTTCTGTAGTGGTAGAAAGTTCATAAAATCATCGTCGTGCACTTGAAGGCAAGCAATGCTGTAAAAATGAAGAATGCAAGGCCCTGCTTAAGGACAATCTTCAGGCTGCTTCTAGATCAACAGCTTATTTGCTTCTTCCACAACCTCATCTCCGCTTGCTTAGAAGTTGTGAAGGTCGGAAGCACACTCCGTCTTTTTCATCCCCTCTGTGTATCTTTTCCCTGACAGCAACTTCTGTCTTGGCTCTTCACATCCAGCCAGAGCAGTTGCTTTGCCTCCGCAACCTGCAGGCTGACCTCTCGTGTGTACCTGTGCTGGACTGAGGGTAATGCTTGTAACGCACACAGATGCTGCATTCACTGTGACTTTTAGAAAAGAGAGCAAGAAGCTAACCTGCACAGCAGACTCTTAGGTTTCTGTATCTCTCTCTCTCTCTCTCTCTCTCTCTCTCTCTATCTGCATATATATTTCAGTACTTATTTACTTCTTTAAAGATACCTTAAATAGAATAGATACTTTAAGAAAGCTTACTTGTTCTTCCCCTTTCCTTGTTTTTAACGTTTGCTTTTCTAACCAATCCTTAATGTTACAACATGGGATTGATGCAGTACTCAGTCCTTAGAAGTTCTCAAAGCACATCAGTGATTTCTCTATTTCTCAACCTTTCCATCTTCATTGAGATCTCTCATCTGAATTTAGGTATGAGGTGAAGAAGAACACTGCAAGCAGCTGAAGCCGTATCAGACACATGCTTCTGCTAGGAAGTCATTCCGAGTGATTCCACGGTGTACTTTAGACAGGTTTGCTCTGGTCCTCTGGACTCAGCATCCCCAAGGGATATTTCAAAGCTCTCGGAAGGACCCGTCATTATCTCTGACACTGCAGCCTCCAGTAGGAAGGGGTAGATATTCCTTGCCCTTGTGCGAAGGAACTACTCAGTTAGCTGTTTCTAACCCAAATCTCGTTGTTGTCTTCTATTGACAGACACCACCCGGCTAGCCAAGCTAAACCACTGAAAATGGAAGGAGTGGGACACCTTGCAAAGCCTGCTGCTGCTTCTAAGCAGAAGTGCGCTGTAGGTGGGGACACAGCAAGAGGAAACGTCCAGGCCACGGTGGAACTGCAAGGCACCTGTCTGAGCCACACAACGAAGTCAGCGATTCCCAGTTGGAGACTGTTGCTCGACCAGTGACACAGCAGCTGGGGCGCTTCTGGTTGCTGCTGATGGGTTCCCGTGAATCAGCCAGGGACAGGAGCTATGAGAACGACTGAAGCGATTTGAAGTTACCCGAAAGAAAGAAGAGAGGAGAGAAGAAGACAAGAGGGGAGGGAAGGGGAGGGAATAAAAGGAAGGGAGGGGAGGGGAGGGGAGGGCAGGGGGAGGGTAGGATAGGATAGGATAG
Organism: Anas platyrhynchos; assembly: GCF_047663525.1. Classification (NCBI taxonomy): domain Eukaryota; kingdom Metazoa; phylum Chordata; class Aves; order Anseriformes; family Anatidae; genus Anas; species Anas platyrhynchos. The sequence continues at coordinate 68,942,038 of NC_092591.1, read as the reverse complement.
GATAGGATAGGATAGGATAGGATAGGATAGGATAGGATAGGATAGGATAGGATAGGATAGGATAGGATAGGATAGGATAGGATGGGATGGGGTGGGGTGGGGTAGGGTAGGGTAGGGTAGGGTAGGGTAGGGTAGGGTAGGGTAGGGTAGGGTAGGGTAGGGTAGGGTAGGGTAGGGTAGGGTAGGGTAGCGTGTTAGAGGGGAGGGGAGCATAGGAGAGTATAGGGTAGTGTAGGGGATCGGAGTTTAGGGGAGTGTAGGGTAGGATACGGGAGGGGAGTGTAGGAGAGTGTAGGGGAGGGGGGCATAGGGTAATGTAGGGTAGTGTAGCGAACGGGAGTTTAGGGTAGGATAGGGGAGGGGAGTGTAGGAGTGTGTAGGGTAGTATAGGGGAGGGGAGTGTAGCAGAGTATAGGGACAGGGAGAATAGGGGAGGGGGTGTAGGGGAGGGGAGGAGACGGGAGGGGAGGGGAGGGGATGGGGGGGAGGGGAGGCAAAAGTGGGGAGAGGAGGCAAAAGAGGGGAGGGGAGGGGAGGGGAGGGGAGGGGAGGGGAGGGGAGGGGAGGGGAGGGGAGGGGAGGGGAGGGGAGGGGAGGGGAGGGGAGGGGAGGGGAGGGGAGCGGAGTGCTACCATAAATAAAATTGCCAAATACATGACACCTCCGTGTTGACTAGGGCTGAACTACTGAAAAAGAAAAGAAAAGCTATAAATAAAAGTGAGAGATGGTGAATACCCAACCATCTCTTAAAAGCAGGATTTTAAGAGAATAAGTAATTGATAAATGGAGTTAAGATCGGAGGGAAAAAAGTCCACTGTTGCAATCAATAGAGTTAAGAAGTTTTTCAAGTACATTAGGAACAAAAATTAGAGTAATGACACAGATCTGATACGGGATGGGTATTGCTTCAGTGAGAAATGATGGAAAAAAACACAACACAACACATGTGTATGTGTTGTTGGGTATTTGTAAAAAAGCAAACAAACAAAAAAAAACAGGTTAATGAAAACTGCACGCTCAATTAGATGATTTTTTTGTTGTCATTGGTAGGGAATTGTGTGCTTTACAACACAATATGTGTTATATATATATATTATATATGTTTTATATATGTTTTAATAAAATAAGGAAATGATATTTTTTTTCTACGTTTGTGGTTTCCAAACTGTAGTTAATAAACATTAAACAAGATGCAATAGGATCTCGTTAACTCTTTTGTTTGAAAAAACAGTGGCCCTGATCGAGAGGTGCAAGTGAGAGGAGACAATATTCAGTATTTCTCTATGTTGTCATTTATTGGTGAAGATGAAAGTCTGCAGTTCATGTTCATTACACTAGCATGACAACATGACCACAAGGGGGACTGTCTGGTAGTGAAAAGGAACTTCAGCATGGATTAAAAATCTTTGCCTTTCTTTATTCTGAACTGTTTTTCTTATGGCTGCTAGAGAGAGATTCTCTGCCTTAGAAATAAAACTGCCCAGGCTGTTCTGATAAACCTGTAGGGTTAAGGCACTTCTACCAAAACAGATTTCAAAAGGCAAGAAGTCAAAAAGCAACAATTCAGTAATCTGTGTACGCTTCTATATTAAGTTTTAAGATCACCTGGTTTATATTTAGTTCACACAAATTAACCAAACATAGCAGCATACAACCTAAGAAAAGCTTAAGAAATTTATTAGATGCACAGATAAAGTGCTGTAACAGAGAAACTTGTGTAAATCTATTCTAAAATAAATAAGGTACAGTTAAACCACCTTTGACTCGTTTTAACTCGGAAAGAAATAACCTAAGTTTTAATCATTTGAATTTTAAGGTCAAGGCGAAATATACCATAACTATAACAGTGGTTGTGATCTGTATCAACTATTTGAGGCTCCTGTTCCTCTTGAGGTCTCCCAGAAACAGGAAGGCTATTGCAAAATGTGTCCATTAGACATAGTTCCTTTTACAGAAACATTTTTGTAATAAAGTCTGGTTGCTCAAATACATGTTAAAATATTTAACAAGGAAACAATTTTCTCCTGATCCAGTCAATCTTTTAAACAAGACAATGTATTTTTCCTATGACGCAGCCCACAGGAGGGAACAGAAGTAAACATCCTCCTGAACTGAAGACTGTTTTGCTTGAAGAACTAAACTATTGCATTATTATATGAGAGCAAGAAATATCCATTTGGGTTATCCCTTTCTCCAAACATGGTGCCCAGTGATACATGTATTTTTGCCTTAATCTCAAAGGCCCGTTTGTCTCCAGGTAAGGTACGTTAAAAAGAGATTCCCTTTAAGCATCTTATCACAAGATCTCTTACTGCCTTTCCATCCGGGGAAGCTTGTGTGTTAAACTGCCCTTGGAGTTTTGGATGCTACTAGATTTCTGTGCTCTGTTATCCATAATTTCAGGCACTTCGGGGCTAACATGGCTGTTTAAGTCAATGCAATAATATTACCAATATATTCAACACTCAGAAGAGTCACCACAGTTTCCTTCACACACTCAGGATTTCAAATTCTTCTTCCAATTCAAATAGCTTGTCAGTAGATTCAATGAGTTCTGTAAAAAAAGATAAAGAAAAAAATGCTTCTAAAGACATGCCTGATTTTGTTCACTTAAAAAAAAAAACTTTGAAAGACGCATTCCAGAAAAGTACTTTGTAAGAGTGAAAAAAAAAAATCTGTGCTAGCAATTGTATGGCTTGTTTGGATACATGCCTGCTATATATTGCTTGACACTCACAAAGGATAGTTATTCTACCTGTGATTATTCTTTTATTTGCTAACGAGGAACATAACATTGCACAATTAGGCTTTTAATCGGTGCCTTACCTGCTCCTGTGGTTGTCACTTCTGGTTTTGTTGGAGGTATGAAAGGAGGCCAGTGTGGCGGGTGCTTCTGGACCAGCTCAAACATCCGTAGACTCTGCTGCTTTAGAATCTCCTGAGGACAGAATGCTTTCATTTTAAAAGCTGGCTCGGGGGACGCTTCAAACACAAAACGTGTCTGCTTAATTGAAAGTGTTTTTTAATTACGCATGTCCATCAGGAAAAAAAGGTCTTTATACAGACCTACTGTGAAATCCAAGCACCATGGTCTCTGTAATACATCCCTAGTTAAAACACATCTGGAAGACAGATCTCTTGAACTGTACTACAAATTATCAGTCTTATCATCTTTTGATATCAGCTTTGATATCTGCAAACCTGTAATTTTGTTTACAGGTAGCAAGCACACTAGGAATGTACAATATTTTCTGCTTTTTAAAAGAAAGTTGCTTGCATAGAACTCTCCTCAAGTTTTCTGTTGATCAATAGCACAAAAGACAGATCTATCAGCTCCTCCAAAGGGGAAAAAAAAAAAAAACGCATCAGATTTTGAAGGACAGGTTTTGGTCAGGAAAAAAGGTGTTCCTGAAGCCAAACGCTATTCCTCTTCAAAGAGAAGTTACCTTCTGTCCTGTATTTCAGTTATTTACAAACTGTTTTCCTTAGATGATTTTTTTTTTTTTTTTAAATAAATGCCTTTAGAGGTTGATGGTACTTTACATTCAGACGTCTGGTGCTTAGCTTAACAGCTGCATGCAGAAACATCCTCAAGTCTGTTTCCTGTGGCAGCCAGCACCTTCTGTTCTCCCTAGATCAGCAGGAGCTAGAGGCCTGCAGCACTTACAGAATCAGATCTTTAAGATAGCAGGGACTAACAGTCATAATTAGAACACGCAATCTATTATGTCAAACAATAAAAAAGGATCAGGAAGCAAATCATTGATACATCACTACAATATGGCAGTTAAACCTTAGTCATTTAGTGAGAGTTAGAAGTTAAAAGCAAGTGTCACCCAGTAACACCTTCAAGTGTGGATGTTTACACCCATTTTCCAACTGGCAGGGTTTGTGGCTGGTAAAGTGCTGAACAATTTCCAATTAGCAATTCAGTAGTATTGCCTTACCCTGATGCTTTAATGCATTCTTCTCCATGGCTCATACAATTTGTATACAAAGGAAAATGCAAAGGAAAATTTTACAAAAAACAAACAATAAAAAACAGACTTTATAAAGAACAAATCGAGATGCTAAGTTCCCACTCTTACCTTTTGTACAAGACTACACCGGTTATCAAAATCACATTCTTCTTTGCAAAAGAAGCCCTTAGGGGAAAAAACAAACACACAGAGTTTTACCTTTGCTGATGGTAGGTATGTGGTACCAGCAGGTAAGGCGGTTTGACCTCTGATACAGTAATGCCCTGTACGATCAGTAGATATAAGACTCCAAATATGTGGCAGCTCTAGGGAGAGAACCCACGGGGAGAACAAGGCCCTGCAAACCCCTAACGAAATAGTCAACCAAAAAATACCAGCAGCTCCTGTGTGCTCCTCCATGGAGCGCCACCCAGTTCCTACAGTCCAGGTATCAGCAGAAGCTGAAAACTTGTAGATGATGGACCACCTAAGGAACATTTCCATTCTGGTATCTATACTGAAAATATTTGCTCTTCATTATGATTTTGTCTGTCTCGTTGCATCATGCCACATTTTGCACAGTTACGTAGTTAAGTATTAAAACAAAACAAAACAAAAAAACTTTCTAAAAAGCAGCAGTATTAAAAAACAGGTATGTGAATGAATGACAGATACCGGTATCTTTACAGATTGTTTAAAGCTTTAGAAACACATCCCACTGGTGACAACTGCCAATCACCCAATCACAGGATACTGGCATGGGATCAGATCCAATTTTTTCAAATACCACAGTACCCCCATGACATTTTGGGTGAATTACAAATAATACATTTGTATTTGTAATTTGGGGTGAAATACAATAATTCCACTTAAACATTTTCAACTTATGATAGAAAGTAAGTTTAAGTAACTTGTCTAGAGGTGACCAAACATAAAGTAGTGATAGAATAAAACACGTAAACCTGTTTCAGTTCCTTGCTCTGACCATTATAATGCCTCTTGAAAGAAGTAAAAGCTGCTCAGTAAAGAAAACAAAGCGAGCTCCTACAGTACAGACAGCTCCCCACTTGCCCTAAGATTCTCCATGTAGTTATGTACAAACTACTATGTGTTGATCACAGAAGACAGCTTTGTGATCTTGGTTCTGTTCAAGGAGATGCATTGCTGCCCTTACCAATGTAGAGAGACATTACTTTGAGATAAAGTACATGCATTCCAGATTTCCTGACACTTACTAAAGCTACTGAAGGGTCCAAATTCATGATCTTCATTCTATGTGGGGCTTCCTGGCAGTGGAAACTCTCATCGTCAACCGTGCCATTTTCTTCTGAATCTACAAAGCTTTGAGTGGTGTGAGGGTCCAGATAGATCAGCTCATTGCCTGGATGGGTAAAAGCCGTATGTTAAAAATAAGCAAGTGACATTAATAAGCACTTGGTCCAGAACTGTAAAATAGAAATTAGATTGCCATCGCAGTCAGTATAATCTAGACTTTCCAGCTAGGGATTCTTTAAGAGAATCGGAAGGGTTAGACACAACGTTTCCCACAGGTATTTAGTATAACTTCCTATTGTTACCTATTACTGTAATTTTTTGGTTGGTTATGTTCTATCTTTGTCACATACTTTTATTTTTCCATGTGAGATCCAGTACTTTTTTTTTTTTTTTTTTTAAATCTCAAGTGTTGTAAACACTAACATTTGACAGATTAAAAGGTACAGGATGTTCACAGATGCAATCTGTAATCCCATTAGGCATTCATTCAGAAATTGGAACAAAAAAGCCTAACTAAAACAGGTTAGGTTTTACAAAAGGACAAAATAGGGTTGCAAAATTTTGGCCCAAAGTGGGGTGAAATCTGAAGGAATGCATTTTAAATTAATTAGAGCAATACTTAATAACAGAAGGTATGCAAAAGGTGAAAAAGATACTGCTATCAGAAACAGTTTTGAAATACAAGAAAATAAAAGTGACATTTGACCAATACACTTGTCAAATGCTATCAGCTATTCTTAGTATGCTGCTCTTGTTGATGTCATCACTTATTTTTACACCTAGCTTTGCTGTTAACTTTCTGCTCCTGTTAAGGATCATCTCATACTGTTTCTAAACTCTTTTAGATATGCTTCTTCATTTATTTTATTCTATTCTCATCTTTCTTTACTTCTAGAGGTTCACGCTTAGACTCCTTACTATTTCCCCTTCAAAAAATGTTCTCTTTTGATCATCTGCACATTTGGAATAAGTTTCTTTTTTCCTTACCTAAAAATCCTATGAAATAATAGGCATTATTTGGTTTCCCTCCTAATGCTCCCAAAGACTGTGGCATCTTAAAGCATTCCTAGGAGTTCAAAAGGAATAAAGGAAATTGTCATTCATTTCTTTACTGACATCACAGATACCCAAACTTATTTGACAGTAACGAGCAATGAATTGAAAGAAAACCTTACTTTAAATGCATCAATATATACGGGATTTATGTGATTTATCCCTAGTCGTAGAGGTATAATAAGCAAGAGGGCTTTCCAGCCTGTGCAGAGTCCTCCTGCCTTCTTGCTTCGGCCAAGAGCACTTCTGTGCAAATGTGCACTGCTGTGGGACGCGCTGCTGCTCTGAGGAGGGGACCAGCACATTTTTTCTGCGGGAATAAAACTAGAAATCAGTCAACGCACAGAGGAACACAAAGCAGATCTTCCTCTCAGTAGTGAATTAAGCTAGTTTGCCAGGGATCTTTATAGGGCACCCAAGACAAAACGAGCCGGGCATGGCAATTACAGCTATTTAGTAGAAGTAATTCTAGCAGACAGTATGTGCTGGCACGTCCAAGTGAGACGTTAGATCAATGATTGGGGGATGACAATTTAAGACTGCAGTGACATGTCCTATTAATGTTATTAATAGTGTCAAGCTTTGCCTATAAAACGCCAGAGAAATGAAATGGCAGCAATGATGACAGTAGAAATTCTTCAAGGAGCTCTTCACATCCAGTGATGTGAGCACGAAGTTGGCATCAGGGATCAAAAAAACACAACTGAGTTTGTATGTCCTTCTTCCCTCTTCTTACCCTTGCAAGACAAACCCATGGCCCCCCAAGTATTTGTTCATGTTTAGATACATGCTGGCAAATGGAGTCAAATCAGAAACTGTTACCAGAAAACTGATGAGGTGTCACTTCCTGATGTCTTCAATGACCACCATATTGTCCATAGATACATAAACTGCTAATGAATTCCATTCATCAAATAAAGCAAGCTTCCTAGAAAACATTAAGGTACTAATTAATATAAACTAGTTGGATCAAAAGGGTAGCTTTACACTCAGAACCATTTATTTATTCTTTTTTTCTTAAGAAAAAACATCCTTTCTGCATTTTTTAAAGTCTCCATGTAAGAAAAAGAAAACTTTAAACATTAAATGTTTAATATCTTTAGAAAAATAGGTACTGACTGGTACCAGGAAAAACATATGCGCTGCACCATGTGCAAACTGTTTTGTATTACTGCTAAGTGCAGTGACAGTAACAGTCCAACTACATCAAGTTTATTACTTTTTATTGCACTCGACAGTCTCTGCACTGGGTTCTTGCCCAGTTGTGTCTTTTCTCATCTGGAAAAGAAAAAAATTCCTATGCCAGTTTTGCAGATTACTTTTTGCTTAAGAAATTCCACTGAATTCAGTGGAATTACTTCTGCCTGAGCCTGCGTGCACAGCAGAAATGGGGCGTTAAAAGCTAAATCAGCTAAGGGTTTGGGGCACCAAAACTTCAGTGGGAGACAGCAGCACACAGTTTTATGTCCACTTCTGCAAAATCCAAACCTTTGGGGAAGGGAGCTACACTCTTAAGCTGCACTGGCAGAATTAGCTGTTTCAAATAAGCCAGAAAGAAATGGGGGTGAGCGTTTCACCATGAAAAACTTGGCCATGAAAGATCTGGAGTCCAGGGCATGCTTCAGCTCCCCTCCCTCTTCAGATCATGTGCCTGTTCCAGGGTGTCAAAGACTTGCTGCTGAGCTCGCAGGACCTGTAGCCTAGCCCCTGCCTGAGGTAAGACACCTCCACGTACCCCTGGAGAACTGAGCAGCCTCAGTTCCTTTCAGTGTGGCTCCCAGACTATGAGGAGCTGCCCATCTTTATCCAGTAGCCTTGCTGGCAGAACTGCTGCTCAGAAAGGGAGGAATTGCAGCTCAGTTCCCTCCTCAGCCGAGATGGCTTCTCTCTGATGTTTCACACCACCACTCCGACCTACACGGTGGCACTCTCGACCTGCCAGAGCTGTGCCACTGTGCAGAAAGGAATATACATCTGTGGTGTGACTGGTGAGGGCATGCAGACGGCGTAGCAGGAGACTTTCCTGCAGTTTCTTCTCCTCAGGCTCTTCCTTTATTAAAATTTAGAGGTCACCCATTCCCAACTCAGTACCTGCACACCGAGCTGTGGCATGACATTCCATGCTGCACTTGTAAATAGATGGCAAGTACATTCCTGACTGTGGGACAGGGGGAGATGCAGCCTTCAAAACTCTGCCTGGGCCTTCTCTTGGCTGCCCCAGGGGAGTACGTTCTGAATGAGACTGGTATGATCTCACTTACTTTAGTACTTGAGCAACTGTATTTGGTCCAAACCATTCTCCAATTGACTTTCCCTCTCCAACACCCACCTGTGCTGTTTTCATAGTGAAAAAAAGACACACGTACACAAAATCAAAGAAAAATGAGACCATAAAGAATGTGGGAAAAATATACAGAAAATACCGTGACTGTCAAACATTCTAGAGTAACTGCAATCTGTATTTAGCAATAACAATTATTTTCTCAATCTATGCTCTTTTCAAAACTTAGGGAGTGCCAGTTTCTTTAATAAACAAAAGGCTTCTAAACTATAACGAGAATTACAAGTTAACAAATGTTAGTGCCCTTTATTACAAATTACAGCAATAAGCTACAAGACTGTCTATTCTAACATTACTGACTCTGGTACCCAAGGCTTACAGAGTTTATCAAGAGCTACATTCTAGTACATGGCTTTATTTAGGTCTCAGGGAATGTTTCTGTACTACTAGTCTTTGCGCCCATCTGCATACCTTTTTATTTTTGTATAAGCATACACCTTGTCTTCACATCCACTTTTTAAAATTATGAATTAACATACTGCAAATTAGTGATTCAACACAGTAGAAATTTCAGTGGAAAAAACCTGAAAGTTTATGTTTGTTCTTACCCATCTGGTGGATTGAATAACAGCAAGCCTTCCTGTCGAGAAAGCATCGTAGGATTCTGTGATATTCTTCTGGTTGTTTTTTGTGTTTTTCCCATTGCCAATCTGAAAGGAAAAATTGATATAGAATAAAAAATGGTGACGTTTTCATTACACTGATCAAATGTCTAGACAGCAGAAAGCTTTATAATGAGATGTTAAAAGACATTTCAATTCATCTCGAATATTTACATTTTGTGTAGAGCTCCTAGAATTCCAAGCTTGTTATTTATCATCAAGCTGCCCTTTATCATCATAGGCTAGATTGTCAAAACAGGGAAAATAAAACAAAACAAAAACATCAACTGCAAACATATTCTGACGGATCATGCTGCGTGTTGATAGCCATTCCAGTATCTCTGAGCTTCCAAGATTATTTAAAAGTACAGGCTGTGTTTAGACCTTGTTGGATTTCTAAGCACCCATTAAATAACAACATAAGATCCATACAGAAAGTCCAAACACTCCACTGGCAGCATCCTGGGATGTGACATGCATGCTTAAGAGCTTGCACCAGGGGGGTTTGGACCTCGTGCTGCTGACAAGTGAGGAGTGAAGAGAAGGGTAAGAGCACTGTCCCACGGTGGCAGGTTTTCCCTTGGCCTCAACTTGGGTGTTACACTAAAAGGTTTATAAAATAATGGCGACAGGATTCCCCATTTGTTCTCCTTCTATGCCTATTTCTCTGCTTCAGGCTGGGATGATTTCACCCAGCTGAATATGAATTGATTCATTAGGAACTGTTACCAGGGCATCAAAGAAAGTCTCACTAATAAATTCAGGGTTTGTGCTTTTAATGGAGTACTTACGAAGAAGCGTCTGCAGACAATACCAAAGTTCCCTCAGGACCAGCACTCACCTCTCCCTAAGTGTCTGCAGATCAGTGCTTGGGCCAGCATCATCTGCCCGCATCGCAGCATACATCCCCAGCCAGCGTCCGACGAAGGACCCGTGCCTCCTGTTAGGAAAGTTCAGCACAATCAGTGCAGGCTTTCAACTGGGTGCAGCACCACAGAGGACATTTCAGAGTGCTAGAAAACAGATAGGGCTGCTGAAGCCTCCATGAACTGTCCTACAGATACAAGGCACAGAGCAAGACTTTGGTTCCATGCTGTTGGTCTAATTCTAATCTCTGCATTGCACAAATGAACAAAATTCATTTATTCCTTGTGGAGCTGACTTACTCTTTTCATTCTTCAAGCAGCATTCACAAACCATTTACTGCATGCTATACAACATGATCACCTGTTTACATACAGACATAAATAAACACTGATTTTAATAATCTTCATGTTTGCATAAACAGTTAAAATGATGCTCAAAATGCGCTAATACTCTAGAAATATTTTCCCAGCCTACGATGCCATCACTTATCTTGCTATTTAATTTAGAACAATGCAGCAAATCTGCAGTATACTCACCAATAGGCGAAAACTTTCTTCTATACGTAAACCACACGTAAACCACAGTAAACCACACGTGAACACACCTTGGCTTATTGTCTGACTTTGGCTTATGGTGCGTCTGTTGCTGTGTGCAGCACAGTGCAGCCCCTAAATTGCTACCAAAACCTTGCCACAAACCTCAATCCCCCTCTTAAAAGAGACCCTCTTGTTTGTTGCCCTTCTTTCGACACTCTCTAACAGTTTTATGTCTTCATACATATATATACAACAAAACATCAAAGAGCTCAGCAAGGTCCACCAAGGAAAGGAAGCAATGCAGGAGAAAGAAGACAGGACAACAGGGAGAATGGGCAGCATAAGGGAGAAGGCAGCCCGTGGCCTTAAAAACAAAGCCTAAAAAATAACTTCCACTAGTGGGACATAGTGAATTGGAGCTCTGGGGTCTGCATCTAGAGATGTCTTTTCTATTTATCGTCTTGTTGCGGAGATGGGTCCTCTGGCTTTGGTTGTGTTTTTTCATGTTGGGCAATTATCTCCCAAGAAGAACCCCCTGTTGGACAGAAAGGTAGAGGTGTGCTCCAGAAACACAGTGATGGCAAGGAGTCCTCCACTTCATTCTGGCATTTTTTTCCAGCTGGAAGCATTCCCAGTTGTCAACGGAATTGGTTTTGAGGAGTAGGAAAGACAGCATTGCTGGGTTTCTGCTTTCTCCTCCATCCTATCAGACCACATCATGAGAGTTGTCTTTGTTTGATGTTCTTATGTCGCGTTCTGTTATTCTATATTTTTTTCTCTCTTATGTGATTTTATGTTCTTCTGTTACGTTATGTTCTTATGTTCACAACAGGACCCCTTGCCAACACCGCCTCACAGACACCTGGGCCAAAGAGCAGGGCCTTGAGCAGCTAGCTCACCATGACAGAGCTCATTTCCTTCCCAGTAGCTGCCAGGTGCCCTCTGGGGGCATTTTGGGGCTACAGCATGGGAAGACTTCTTTGGGGTGGGAAGCCATTGGGCTAGGAAATGGGCAATGTTCCCTAGGAAGGAAATCCCTGGGAAGCAAAAGCCTTGGGATGGGAAGTCTTGAATGGGGTGGGTACCATTCCCTGGGGAAGGAAGTGCTTGGAGAAGTCCTCCAAGAGAGGGGAATTCTTTGGGACGAGGTCTCTTTGGCTGAACAAACGCTTCGTGTTGATGGGGCAGATTTCGTCTGGGTTGCTGGGAATGTGCCATGCGGTGAAATGGCAAGGATGGGCACTGCCGCTGAGGCCGAGAAGCTGGTCCTGGGCTGGGCAAGCCTTGGGCCGGGCAAGTGGTGGTGTGGAAGCGTCCTGGGCATGGCAAGTGCTGCGTGGGAGGGAAAGCCTGCTGGGGATGGCCAAGTCTTGCGCTGGGCAGCCTGCTTGGCTCCAAAGCCTGCAGTCCTCCCCAAGATGTCGGCGAGGGGCTGGTCAGCCGTTGGGACGGAACCCCCGTTGCCCGCGTTCCCCAAGCAACCGCCCCACTCTCCAGCCACCATGGCAGGTCCAGCAGCCGGCTCCCGCTCCTCCCGGGGCTGCGGCCCTGCTGGCGAGCCCAGCGCCCCAGAGCTCAGCCCAGCGCCCTTTTTCCAACAGAGGGTTTCCCCAGACGGCTTCCGCGGCTTCCGCAGATGCAAAACTCCCCCTTCGTCGTCCCAGCCGTGCCGCCAACGGTGGCTGCCTGGCTGCTGCCCTCCCTCCCCGGAGCGACGGCGCTGCCCTTGCAGCCCCTGCAGGTACCCACCCTCCCCTCCGCACTGCCCCAGGCCACCATCTGGCACGTGGTGCCGGGGGTCCAGGGGCAGGTGCTGCAGCTCCCCGCCAGGGTGCAGCTGCCACCTGGGGGGCACCTCCCAGCCCAGGGGCACCACCTGCAGCTTGAGCAGCTCCCCGCCGCCGCCGTGGGGCAGCTCCCTGCTGTGGGGCAGCTCCCCCACAGCGCTCCTGTGGGTGCCCCCAGTGTCTCCCAGCCCCTGCTGATGTGGACGGGGACGCTGGTGCCCCAGGATGGTGCTCCCCTCTGCTTGAGGCCCAGGGCCGTGCTCCATGGGGAGCTCCTGCACCCCGCAGGCACCTGCCTGCTGCAGGCCCCTGCCTACCCCGGCCCCCCACCACTCCTCGTGCCGGGGCCTCCGCTGCGGGGGCAGGCGCTCCCCGCACCCCGCACCCTCAGCAGCAGCCGGGGGCAGCTGCCGGAGCCCTGCTTGCATGCCGTGGGGCTCAGCGAGGACCAGGGGTCCCCGCTGCCCGGCCCCACTCCCCCCGAGCCTGCCCAGGCTCCAGCGACCACCAGCACCCAGATGGCGACGCCCGACGGTGAGTTTGGGGCTGGCCCAGCCGGCCGCTGGGCGCCCCACACCCAGGAGCCATGGCAAAGCTGGCAGCGGGGGATGCTTGGGGGATTGCATTGGCTTGCTTTTTCCTCAGCGGCGACACTTGCAGAGGTGCCTGAGGAGCCCCTGGAGCTGCTGGAGCTGGGCCCCGATGCCTTCGCCGAGGCCTTTCCCCAGCTGGCAGGGGACAGCCAGCAGCTGCAGCACCTGCAGGACCAGCTCCCGGCCGACCTGGACAGCTCCGGCTTGGAGGAGCTGCTCAGCTGCCTGGATGCCGTGGAGCCCCACGACGCCTTCGCCGCTGTCCCCAGCAGTCCTGTCCTCAAGCGCTTCCTCTCGCAGCTGCCCGACCTCTGCGAGGACATCGAGGAGCCCAGCACACAGGGACTGGCAGCCACCAGAGCGCTGGGTGAGGTCCCCTCAAGCCCTGGGCTGCACCCCGACAAGGTGCAGGCTGGGCGGGCGCTGCAGCCCCCTGCAGCTGCTGTGCCGCCACTCAGCTCCCCCCTCAAGCCTGCAGCCCGGCCCCAGCTCAGGAGAGCCCTGCCCAAAAGGCCCCCCCAGCAGGAATTCATCCCTGCCCGCAAGAGAACCCTGCCCCAGCCTCCCTTGGCTCCCCTCAAGAGGCCTCAACTTCTCCCAGCCCTCAGGAGAGCCCTGCCCAGTCCCCCTCGCAGTCCCCTCCAGAGCCCCCCGCTCTGGAGGGGACTGCCCACGGCTCTGCCCACGCAGCCGCGCACGCTGCAGCGTCCGGCGCAGCCCCGCGGGGACTACGTGCCCTGCGTGGGGCCCTGGGCGGGCGGCAACGCAGCGCCCACACCGCTGGAGGAGCAGGAGTCGTCGGTGCCCATCACGCCGCAGCAGCGTCCCGAGCGGGAGCGCCTCAAGAAGCTGGCCCAGGAGGAGCGGCAGCGGGCGGCCCACCACATGAGGATCGGCCCCGGGCAATTCTTCGAGCAGCGGCAGAAGGACCACGCCAGAGCCTACTCTTACGGCTACCCGTGACCGACCTCGGGCTTCTCCTCGACGGCCCCCGCAGCACCCAGGCCCGCTCAGCACGCAGGCAGGCACAGAGACCTCTGCAGGCACCTGCTCCAGCTTCAGCCACGCTCCTCAGCCCTTGCCCCTCTCGCTTGCCCTCTCCCCTCTCTCGTGCTGGACCTACGCACTGCTTGCCACTCTCAGGGATGGGCAACGGCAAATGCCAATGGCAAATGCGCGCGCGCCTCACCCAGGAAGGTGGCAATGGCAAGCTGGGGGGATGCTGGCAGCAGCTGGGCTGGGAAAGCTTGCCCATGGCAACTGCTGCTTGGGACACCAAAGGGCTGAGAGACAAGACTTAGCTCTTCTTTCGGGGCATTGCTCTTCATTGCTGCCTTCTGGATTACATTCCTCTCCTTAGGTGCTCACTCAGCAAGGCCTCTGCCTGCAGCTCTTCTTGCACTGGGACACCGAGGGGATCAGAACTGGGACGTTGTTGGGATAGGAAATGATCAGTGGGATGGGAAGTGATGATGGGGATAGGAACGCATTGGCACGGGAAAAATGGGTTTTATTTGTATTAAATTTACATTTTTAAATTTTATTTAATTTCCTGGGTTTTATTTGTATTAAATTTAAATTTTTAAATTTTATTTAAATTTCTGAGTTTTATTTTTATTAAATTTAAATTTTCAAATTTTATTTAATTTACTGAGTTTTATTTTTATTAAATTTAAATTTTTAAATTTTATTTAATGTACTGGTTGTATTATTTATTTCATGAAATCCACTTTATTGACTGTGTTGTACAGTATGGCATTGTTTCATTATTATAAAATGATAAGTATTTAATATTATTAATTAAACAATATTTATATATTTTATACTCGTAAGGGGGTGTCGAGAGGCAGGAGACCTTTTCTCCATTAACACCAGCGACAGGACCCACGGGAACGGGGTTAAGCTGAGGCAGGGGAAATTTAGGCTTGACATAAGGAGGGGGTTCTTCACAGAGAGGGTGGTTGCACACTGGAACGGGCTCCCCAGGGAAGTGGTCACTGCACCGAGCCTGTCTGAATTTAAGAAGAGATTGGACCATGCACTTAGTCACATGGTCTGAACTTTTGGGTAGACCTGTGCGGTGTCAAGAGTTGGACTTGATGATCCTTAAGGGTCCCTTCCAACTCAGGATATTCTATGATTCTATGATTCTATGATACATTATAAATTATCAATATTCTCATTTCTTATTTTGTTTGTTTTTATTCCTTTTGTACCCTATTAAACTCTCTTTATCACAGTGCACTGGTTTGTTCTTATACTTTTTCTTATACTGTGGAGCCCAAAACTGCACTCAGTACTCAGTACATGGAATACCAAGAGAGACTGCCTGGCATTTTCTCTTCTCTGCAGAAGCTCTGTTGCTAACACTGTCCAGAAATCACCACTGTCACAGACAGTAGTAGCATTCCCTCCTCCCACAGTTGGTTCTTCCCCCCCAAGACTTAGACACCATCCAGAAAAATAAGAAGAATAATACTAATAAAGTAAATAAAATAAAATAAAATAAAATAAAATAAAATAAAATAAAATAAAATAAAATAAAATAAAATAAAATAAAATAAAATAAAATAAAATAAAATAGTCAAAAGCCGTCAGGAAGGCAGTGGTGCAGACTGTGGAGAGCCTGGGTTCAAATCCTTCTTCTGTGAGGCTCTGAACCTATATCCCACCACAATCTCTCTGCTAATGTATGGCAGGGAAAGGAGGAAGAAAGAACGTATCTCCTGCACTTTCCATTTATTGTTGACTGACAATTCTGTAGAGTTATAAAGCCTCAATCAGTGAGATACAGGGTTCTTCTCACATTGTCTCACTGTGCCCTAAGTGGAACAGCTCTCATTTAATAGATGCTTCACCACAAAATCATGAGTCATCTGCAGTTTTGAACTTTTCTGGGATCAAGTCCCTTCAGATGGTTGAGGAATCTGCTCCAGCACCTATGTAAACTGGTGCTCTACTAAGCTAGTGAGTGAACAAGAGAGAAATCCTCTGCTAGATGACTTGACAAATTGGGTCTGAAAATAGTGTTGAGGCAGAATAGTCCACGATTTTTGCCTTGGGTGCACAGAGAGATTGGGTGTTGTAGACTTCTTTTATTCTTCATTAAGATAAACATTTTCAAAAATGTGCTTGTTCAACCTTGCTCCCACTGTATGCATGGGAGGGAGATAACTGAAAGTGGGGAGCGTTGCTTGGATCCTGCAAGTGGCTGAGGTCCAGTGGGGTTGGAGGCTTTCTTCCTCCTTTTGGAAATGCAAGGCAACCCTGCACCTCCCCTGCACTCGCAGGAGGATCGTGACAGCCCAAAGCACAGCGGCTTTGTAATTGCTGCATACACTTCGATCGGATTTACGTGGCAAGGGTTTGGTAGCAGGGGCCTGCAGGGATGGCGTCTGTGAGAACAGTCCAGACAACAGCCAGCTCCAGATAGCTCCAAAAGGGCCCCGGTGCTTGCCAGAGCTGAGCCAATAAGCGATGTTGTTTGCACCTCTGGGAGAGCAGATGTAAGCAGGGGGAAATACTGCTGCACAACAGAAGCTGGAAGAGCAAGGAGTGAGAAGCAGCCCTGCAGCCCCCAAGGTGAGTGCAGCAGGAGGCAGGAGGTGCTCCAGGCTCACAGCAGCAGTTCCCCTGTGGCCTGTGCAGGGAGAGGCCCCTGGTGGAGCAGGCTGTCCCCCTGCACCCATGGGTCCCACATGGAGCAGATCTCCACGCTGCTGCCCCCCTGTGGGTGGAGGAGCCCCCGGTGGAGCAGGTGGCTGTGGCCTGGAGGAGGCTGCGGCCTGTGGAGAGCCCCCGCAGGAGCAGGCCCCGGGCCGCAGCTGCAGCCATGGAGAGGAGCCCACGGGGAGCAGGGGCAGAGAGGGACCTTGGAGGAGGGAACTGTATCCTCTTTTTTCATCGGTGCTGAGATTGAGGATCAGGATTTCGTGGTAGGAATTTGTTTAGATGAACCAATTTACCTCCATATGGGTTTTGTATGTTTGTTTCACCTTGTCTTGCAGGACCATCTTGGCTGGGTCTGCAGTGTTGTGCAAAAGTGAAGTTTTTCACAATAAAGAGCAGCTTTATTTTCGGGGAAAAGGCTGAGGTGGCCTTCATCAGAGTCTTGTGACCTGAAAATGCAGAAAATGGGTGCATGGCTGGCTGGATAGGTGGGTGGGAGTTGGGAATTCAGCCTTGGGATCAGAACTGGGACGTTGTTGGGATAGGAAATGATCAGTGGGATGGGAAGTGATGATGGGGATAGGAACTCATTGGGATGGGAAAAATGGGTTTTATTTTTATTGCATTCAATCCACTTTATTGACTGTGTTGTACAGTATGGCATTGTTTTATTACTATAAAATTATAATGATTATTATTTAATCTTATCATGTTTGCATCTGTTGTTGTGAAGCAATGTTAAGAACAGCAACAAAATAGTTACCTACTTGCTAGCAGCATCCCTACGTTTGCTGGGGTCTGCTCTGTGCATTTTGAAGACCGTTCCATGCTATTCAGCCCCTTCAGGAGGAAATGGATGGTTCTAGGAAAATGCGTCTTGACCTGATGCAAAGCTGTGACTCAGCACCCTGCAGCCCCCTCAACCCCTGGCATTTTACCTGCAGCCCCTCCAACAACTCTGATGTTCCCTGCATCGACTTCAACCACTGCGCTGGGACCTGAGGCCCCTCAAAGCCTTGTCACTCGCCCTGCAGCCCCTCGAGCCCCTGGCATGTTCCCTGCAGCCCCTCCAAGCCTGGCACAGGCCCTAAGAGCTGGCTCCGGGGACTACCCCGGTGCTGTCTCAGGCGCCAATACACACAAGGGGAAGGAATGCATGCAGAAGTCATCTCGTTTTGGAAGGGCAGAAAGTCCTCCCAAGAAGGGGAAGGAGCAAGAGGAAGGCAAGGCAGCCTACCCCAAGGTAGGGCCATCCCAGGGAACAGGAGGCTGTTGGAAAGGAGAGCAGAGAGAAAAGCAGCAGCAAGCAGGTGATCCCCATCCCTGGGCGAGCTGCGAGCCATGGGACAAGACTGCAGCTGTCCTCCAGGCGAGCGCATTGTCAGCTGGCTGCTGCGCTGCTGGGATAGCAGCTGCGGGAGCCTGGCAGCAGAGGGCAGGGAAGCCAAGCAGCTGGGATCCTTCTCTGGGGAAGGGGGCACTGAGAAAGCGCTTGCAAACGGGGCACAAGCCCTCAGCCTCTGGAGGCGGCGCCTGGCAGGCGTGAAGGAAAGGGATCCCTTCAAGGAAGATGCTGTGGGCTTGCTGAGGCTCGAAGAACAGACGCTGCTGGCTGCTACCAGCGTGCTGCAGCAGCGGCAAGAGAGAGCAAACCGTGGTGGTTTTCCTCAGCTGGGCAGCTGAGCTCCAGCACAAGCGCTCTCTCCCTGCCCCTCCTCCAACGCCAAGGGGAGAAAAGAGGCTGGAAAGGGCTCAAGGGCTGCCAGAAGGACAGGGAGATCACTCCACAAGGAGCGTCACGGGCAAAGCAGGCTCAGCACAGCCTGTTCCAGTCCAGCCCGGGGCCTGCTCCTGCGGGGGCTCTCCACAGGCTGCGGTCTCCTCCAGGCCACAGCCACCTGCTCCACCGGGGGCTCCTCCAGCCACAGGGGGGCTGCAGCGTGGAGATCTGCTCCACAGGGGACCCATGGGCTGCAGGGGGACAGCCTGCTCCACCAGGGGCCTCTCCCTGCACAGGCCGCAAGGGAACTGCTGCTGTGAGCCTGGAGCACCTCCTGCCTCCTGCTGCACGGCCCTTGGGGGCTGCACAGAGCTTTCCCACTCCTCCCTGAGCCAGACGCTGCTGGGCAGAAACTTTTGTTCCCTTTCTTAGATGCAAGATCCCTTCTTAAATTCAGTCCAGCCAAGTAGGAAAAGTAAATGTGGACAGCTGTACCTTGGCAAAGAAGATAGTAGGGGACAAGGAGGTTTAGCAGTCAAGATGGAAGGTGATGCCATGAGGCTTACAGGCTAGTAATGTTCTAGTGAAACCCAGCCTTCCTAAAGAAACCTGCCTGACTACTTCACGTGAATAACAGACTCTGTTCAGCTATTTCCTAACATAGAAAGGGTGCTGACTGCTTCTTCAGAGTAACATGGTAGTGATACTGCTGAAATAGTTGTGGTTCAGACGTAGATCTGATTTCTCCTAAGCACGCTGAATTCACAGCTGTTGATCCTCCAGCGGAGGCTTTGCAATTGAACACCTGGAGAATAGGTAAATTTCCCGCTGTTGTTCTCCTCTCCTCTTGTTTTGGTTTTTTTTTTTTTTTTTTCCTAGTAGCATAGGCTTAAGACTCTGAAGAAACGGGCTGCTTTTTTTCATTTCCAACACTGGCTGTTCCTCCTGTAGAGATTATATCAAACAGTCTTGAAGTGCTTGATGACTTACCAGTCTGTAGATTTATTATCAAACCAAAAAAAAACCCGACTTGGTAGACTATTTTTTTCTTACTTTTGAATGACTACTAGGAAGAAGGTTGTTCCGGCATCAAGAAAGTCATGTGGAATGTAATAAAATTTACTGAACCAGTAAATAAAAACTATATTTTTCTATTAGTTCCATTGTTTCAACTCTTCTGACGCTTATGGATGGCACAGATAACAGAGGGGAGATCGTGGTAATCGGAGCTACCAACAGACTGGATTCTATAGATCCTGCTTTACGAAGACCAGGACGCTTTGGCAGAGAGTTCCTCTTCAACTTGCCAAATAAAGAGGTGAGAACTTAAATTGAATGTTAGTGCTACCATGGCAAAGTCCAACTTTATAGGAAAAAAAAATAATTGACAACTTGAACAAAAGAGTGATATGTGGAGACACTGCAAAGTTGTACCTGTTTGCTTAATTATTTAGTCCACTTGGGCGTTTTCATCATGAAGTTGTGTTTTTGGTCTCAATCCTTCACTTATGAATGAATAGGGGACGTGTTTGCATTTGATTGTGCCCCGGATCAGTGGTAGTAGTTTGAGTCATAATTATTTTCTTCTTTATAGTAATTGTAGCAATTTGAAGCATTGTGCCAGAAGTGCTTTCTGTGCATTTACTGCCTGAAAAGCAAATGTGATGAAGTAATGAGACTGTCACAATGAAAGCTTGCTAAGTTTTAGAGAAGTTTTTTGGACAACAAAGAAATGTTTCTGGATAAATTTTTCATTACAGTATTTTCCTCTGGGTCATTAGGTCTCGTAGTTTGGAAACTTGTTATTGAAGCTATAAATGCCTTTTCTTTCATTGTAGGTTCCTAGAAAAAGTTCAGTATAACAAATAAGAAATATTCAATTTCCTGGTTGAAAATGCAGAGTGTATATTAAATAACTGTAAAATACTTGAAAGTTGAGCAAATAAGAAAAGTGTATTAATAAATGAGGGGTTTTGAGGAAGGACTGGGGTTTTTTTGTTTGTTTGTTTGTTTGCTTGCTTTTTGGTTTGTTTGTTTCTTGGTATTTTTAAGGAAAACTTGGGACAAGCTAAAACGCAATGATTTTGCTTCCAGGCTAGAAAAGAAATTTTCAAGATTCATACTCGTGACTGGACCCCTAAGCCACCGGACATGTTGCTTGATGAACTAGCTGAGAAATGCATTGGTAAGACTGAAACCAAAATGGATTCTTGCTTGTGAGCAAGTTGTAAAGAACCTTAGCTTGTACCAGGCAGTACCCAAGCTCTTGTGCCTTGCTGCACAACTAGTCAACGAGGCAGCTGGCACGCCTTCATAGCAATAAGAGTTAGATGCTTTCATCTATTTACTCTTTGTTGTCGTTCTTTTTGTTGTCTGAGAACGTTAAATGGTTCTGGGGCATCTTCCTCAAGAGTATAGTTTTTGATGAGGAGTCTGCTTCAGCTGCATAAGCGCAGGATATCAGGCAGTGAGCAACATGAAACTTCCCTGCAGAGCGGTAGCACTTTGAATTCCCTGTTAACCTGTTTGGTTTTGGCATTACAAATTCTTTAAATGTTGCATGTTGTAAACCTGGGCCTTGACTGATGTAACGTTTGATTTTTGTTTGTTAGGATACTGTGGTGCAGATATCAAATCTTTATGTACTGAAGCTGCGCTGTGCTCTCTACGTCGATGCTATCCTCAGATTTATGCAAGTAGGGAGAAGTTGCTACTAGATGTTAATTCTATTAAAATAAAAGCAAAGGACTTTTTCATGGCTCTGAAGAAGGTTGTTCCGGCATCAAACAGGATCGTGGCTTCACCCGGACAAGCACTATCACCCATTTTCAAGCCACTTTTTAAAAGATCAGGAGCGAATATTTTACAAGTTGTGCAGAAGATCTTCCCGCATGCACAGCTCGCACTAAAGGAGGACCGACAGCAAGGTATAACCACAGCATCCACTTCTTTATAATTCTGCTAAAGCAAAAACTTGTGGTTTGTGCAATCAACTTAAACCTTTCAGACATAATGATGGTAGAATTTTATTATTTGCATGTGCATGTCTTTCTTTTGGGCATGTCTGGAAGATAACGCATAGGTTTTATTCTGGATTCGAAACTGAAATGCCAAATGGAAGCCCTGAATGACTCAATACACAGTAAAGGACGATGCGTTCTCTACTGAAGCATCCTGCTTCTGACGGCAGCTAAGATAATTAGCATTTGTAGAGGTTGACTTGAGGTTTGAAGTATAAGGCACCTATTTTTCTTTAAAAAATCAAAACTCAGATATTTGGAGGGGAAGCATTTCTAGGTCAATGTTTCTAATTCCTTTCTGAAGAATGTCGGGACCAGGATACAAGTATAACTGGTCTAAGCTAAATATTGTTTTAGCTATCATCGTTTTTAACCAGTCTCCTAATTTAAATGTTTGTGGATCGTACTATACATGTGCATGTGAGATCAATTAGCATTGATATTTACTAGATGAATGGAATTCTGTGGCCATCACATCCTTAATCCCCGTGCTTTCATTGTGGGAACCTCCTCCAGAAAGAAATGGTCTTGTTTTTTGTTTTTTTTTTTTTTTGTTTGTTTGTTTGTTTGTTTTTAGCTATTTAGCAACTGCGGAAATTGTTTGTAATCTCCTTTATTCTAAGGGGGAGAAAAAAATCACCAAGAGTAGCGTACCTTATACGTACACATCAGTGGGACTTAGTACAGCTTTGTAGGGCCTTGTGCCATCTCCTTAGATCTGTGGTGGGATGAACTCTAGGAAATAGCTTTCAGTGTGTGCTCTCAAATGAAGAAAGGGTTTTGGCACTGATTTAGAAGCTGTATTCATGTAAGAGAACGAGACAAAGGCTATTCAGGAAAGTTAACAAACCTCTTTTGTCTTTCAGACCATTTAAATCCTATTTTACAAGATGATACGTTCGACAGTGATGACGATGCATCCTTGGTTTCTGGAGATGAATTAAAAGATGGAATGCCTGACAGACCAGAGAAAAAACGCCTCTGTTTCAGCAGGTAAAGAAAGATAGATCCGTGTTATGTTTAAATTCTCAGGACTGCTGAGTCTTTGTAAACAGTTCCAGCTGTTAAAAGTGCGAGGGGTGGTAGACGAAGGGGTAACATCAAGTTTGTGTGTTGAAGGGGTGCTTGGTATTCACAAGGAGAAAGGGTGAAGGGACTCAAGTGGTAATGAAGTTGCTCTGAATGACCAAATTGAAAAGCCCAGGCTTCTCTTCCTAAGCCAAAGTGATCCGTAGACTACCAGAACACGTTGACTTAATCCATGGCATTCTTTGAAAGACTCAAGACCACATAAATGTCCTGTCTGTCCTTTTAGCTAAAAATACCCCAACTTTATGGGTTTGTGTTGCCACCTTTTGCCCTTCTGTTTTCCAGGATTCTTAAACCAATGGTGAATTATGTAGCAGAAAGAAAACTGAGAAATGGCTTGTTAAAACACCTTGAGAAAAATCTGAATGGTGTCTTTATTTGTTAAGCCACCAAGTTGTGTTAATCTTGTGGTATTTTAGTATGGAAGTCATGCAAGCCCACTGTTGGAAAGTTAGATCATGTTGTCACAGCTGGATCAGTTATTTTTCTCAGTTTCTATTGCTGTGCTGTCCAGAAGATTTTCTGTCCTCTAGAGCAAGGCGAAGTCTCTAGCATCTTTGATTTAAGCCAGCAAAGGTACAGCCTGATTGTAGTGGGGAAACAAATGCTCCTCACAAATTTATTTCCTAGTAGTAAAGCAAGATTGCAGGGATATTAATTTGCAGTCTTGGTTCAGTAAAGAATAGGAAACACAAGGGAAGAAGATGAAACAATTGGAATGACTGAATAACTTAACTGGAAATCTTACATGTATTTAATGTACCGCTACCATTTGGATTATTTGGGGATGGAAAAGTAAGTCTATAGGAAAATTACTTGGAACATCTGTGTGTGTCTATTCAGCACCTCATTTATAAACTTGTTTTCTTTACTCTTGTTCTAGGAGTGCTTTCTGTGAACCAACATCACGCCGGCCCCGTCTGCTAATAGTAGGAAAAGAAGGGTACGGCCAGGTTTCTTACGTGGCACCCGTGGTGTTGCATGCTTTGGAGAAGTTTCCCGTTCACACCCTGGACCTTTCTGTTCTGCTTACAAACGTTGCACCGCCAGAAGAGATCTGCGGACAGGTACCTTTTTTCTTTTTATTCTCATCGGATTCACTGACTGTATGTAAAGGATCAATCGAGTTGCAAGTAAGGTGAGCAAAATTCATTGGTAATGGAGGTGGCGTTGTTTTAATGTGCTGGGATGTTTGCTTCTGTCTGAAAATCCCCTTTTCTTTTAGACAAAACCACAAACAATCTGGATGTTGTACATGTCCACATTTTCCATATCCAATTTTACAGTGATGATGTTGCTAGCAGCTCAGGAAGCTGGGCGGTGTTGCTAATAAACATCTCTTATTGGAAAGAAATGCTGCTCATCTCCCTGGGATCCAGAAAGTAGTTCTCATTGCCTCCGAAGACTGTGTGCTCGCAGTAGATGGCTCTGTATCAGACTGCATGTCGGCTAATTTTGTAGCCTTCTTCTAAATTGTATTAGTAAGGCAACCAAGGTTTGGGGCTTCTGTTTATTTTGTTTTCACACGGACATACACAACTTGTGCCGTTGCAGTATGTGCAATAAAAGCATTAACATTCACTAAACACTTCATTTGCACGCTGATGTGGTTTTAACTAGAAAAAATAAACAGATCTGGTGTTTTTACTTTTAGGCAGGAAATCCATTTTATTGTTTGGCATCACTACCTTTAAATATTTTTACCTTTAGTGGGAACATTTGAGAGCCATACAAGTAAGGACAGACATGTTACACGACTGAATACTGATGTGTCCCATAAGAGGGACATTTCCTTTCTTTGTTATGCGATGATTGTGGCTGTGGCCATATAGCTACGGTGTCTAGCCACTGCCTGAATATATCCTTCCCATCTTCTGACTAGAGTTCTTCGAATACTGGTAATCTGAAAGGGTGCACAGAGAAATTCCTTATGTGAAAGGATGCTTGCCACTCTGTTCACATAGTTTCCTTTCATGGGGCAGTCAGGTGGCTATGTAGCTATGTATTAACAGGTTATTCTACGTGTTTTAGTTTTCTTACCCAAGCTTTCCTTTTCACTAGCTGATCCGAAATGCTCAGAAGACAGCACCAAGCATAATTTATGTCCCAGATATCCATTTATGGTGGGACAACGTTGGACCTGCCTTGAAACTTACTTTTCTAACTCTAACTCTTCCAGCATTTTCGCCAGTTTTGCTGCTTGCTACGTCTGATGTCCGTCACTCAGATTTCCCAGAAGAGGTATTTGTCAATACTTTTCTTACTATTTCTTCAGTGTCTTGTAATTTATGAATGCTTTCAGCATCAAAATGCTGCGCTTTCTTAAATGCCTACTGTTATTACTCAGGCACCCTAACAAATCACTTAAAATTTGCTTAGAGAAAAAGAATACTGTGAAAGCATCTGCTTAAGGTTTTTTCTGAGTCAAGCAAGTGACTTTCACCCTGTGAGGAATGTTTTAACAATTCCAATTCGTGTCCATAAAAAAAAATAAGTCTGTAATAATGTAATAATTCTGTTTGAATCCTGTCTGCCTCTGGGCCCTGCAATGGCAGTTTAATTCTTGAACCACAGATGCAGTGTGCCCCAGTCTCCCCCTCATTCCAGTCAATTTATCACGTCTTCAGAAAACACTCCTTAAATTTATGAACCTGTTTGCTTTTGTTATTCCTGACTTCTAGTTCTAACAGTTACAGCCTTTTTTCCTGTCTTCTTCGAGATTAACTTAACACTGTTATAGATGTGTCTGTGAATGGCTGGGGAAGAATGTTTTAATTACTAGTGAAGCGTCAAATAAGAAAGCTGTTTGTGTTTGATGTCTGGGAGTTTCAGAACAACTGATAACAACTAGTGACTGTTATGGGATACTATGAGGATCCTTGGTATCTGGCCAGGGGGGCCAAGAGATTAAGAGGAAGGAAAAAGAAGCTGAAGGACGGTTGGGAGACAAGACCTGTGGAGAGTGTACAGAGAGTGTTCCATAAACTTGGAATAGTGCCAAGTAAGTACAAAGGGTGAGAGGAAGACTACGAGCCTTCAGCATGAAAGACCCCTAGAGACCCCCAGAGGAGACTGATGCGCATGCTCCAGTAGGAGGAACTGGACCCCGGAAGCTAATTATAATAATCTACTTTTTTAGAAGTAGTAATGAATATGTATTAGTCTAGGAGCATAAAAATCAGCTACTTGATGTAACTGGTGTGCGTCCTGGTGGAGCGGAGACTCCCGGTGCACCCAGCGCTGTTTGCTTACCTCTATTCCTTCATATTCTTTTAATAAATCCTATTTTTTTATTTAATCCTAATTTGAATCCTGAGCCATTTATAACAACCCCCTTCTCATGCATGCAAATAATAAATTAATACAATAATTCCGGTGGCTACAAAGTGGTTCAGTCAAGAATATGCAGTGCTTGAAATGACAAGAAGATGTTTTTACTGAAGAGATTTCTTCTGACAGTCTGCCATTCCATGCTATGTTGGGTAAACTGCTAATAATGAATTTAGTAGAGAATTGAAACACTTTGATTAAAAAAAAAAAAAAAAATCAGTTTCTTTCTTCATATAGGCCAAAGCTTTCCAAGCTGGAAAGCTGAGTTCCAATTTCTGCTCAAGTAACTTTGGAATGGAATTCTAGTTGTATTCCTAAATAAACTGTAGTAAAAGTACATGCAGAACTTCATTGACTTCTGAGAGTTTACATTAAGGGAAGGTGCCCAAAAGAGGAACACGCTGTTCTCATTCCGATTATTTTGTCTCAGTTACTGGGGGAAGAGAACAGGTCTTACCTAGATGTGTTTATTATCAACTGCTTTGAAAGTGCTTGAGTTCCCACAGAAGTTTTTGTACAGGTTCTAAATTCCTTCTAAAATAAGTAGTGAAATTCCTTACCTACCTTTTAATACTAGAAATTGAAAATGGAGGAAGATGTAGAGGTACTAGCTACTTCAGACACCTTTTGGTAGAGAAATAAAAACTCAGCAAAAAGCCCTCACTTGTCTGCTGAAGCCTTTCTCTTCCCTCTATAGCCATAAAGGTTCTAAGTAAAGGATGCAGCAGGGCCAGTAAATACAAAGGAAGCGATGTTGGATGTGGTGAAAGCCATTACTTTATCAGTGTAGCGTACAATCCCTTCACCAAGATTTAATTCTACAGGTGATTCTTAAAGGTGATATTTGAATTTGCCATGCCAGCCTGTGAAAATGTAGCCATTTAAGGCCAGGAAGATAACTTTTTTCAGTTTGTGTTCTTCAGGTTATTATTCATTTTAAAAGGTACTCATCTTTTTGGAATAGAAGATGAGTTTTTGTGGCCTTAAATCTGAAATGTCTTTCCTCCTTCTGCTTTAGATCCAAAAATTATTTAATAAGGAATTTGGAGAAGTGTGCAATATTGAGTTGCCTGGTAGGGCAGAGAGAGCAGCTTTTTTTGAGGACCTAATTCTAAATCAAGTGGCTAAGCCTCCTGTAAAGAAAACAGGTGAGGAGGATATAAGAAGTACATCTAAAACTTTCCTATCGAAGTTACTAGCTCTTTGGGATTTGCTTTGGTGGTCATTTTCTGTCAGTAATTTTGTCATATGCTTGTATTTGAGTACTGTAAATTGGCTAATTTTTCCTGATTAATTGAAGTTGATCGGACATTGGAAGTCCTGCCTGTAGCACCACCAGCTGAGCCTCAGAAGCCACAAGAGGAAGAAGTAGGGATGCTGGAGGAGGAAGAGGAGGATACCTTGCGTGAACTTAGAATTTTCTTGAGGGACGTTACTCACAGACTTGCCACTGACAGACGTTTCAGGGAATTTGCAAAGCCCGTTGACCCACAGAAGGTAAACTAGTGCTGATCTGTGTGTGTCTGTAACTTCTCAGCGTTCGTATTTCTCAGCGTTTTGGGGAAGGTTCATCTTTGTTTTTAGGGCTGCACTATTAGGATTTTGCAAGAAGCAGAGGCAGTGCTTTTACTTCTGCTGACTCTCAGATGTCTCTTATCGGATTATTCGCTGAAAGCCCTGGTTTCATTCTAAGAAGCCAGTCCAAATGCCAACACAGTCTGTTCGTGAAAAGGCTTTGATATGTAGGCATGTCACAGCACTGAAAAGCACAGAGATCTTTCCTTATAATTACAAACAGTACTTACAGGACTACTTTAATGAAGTCTAAAGCCCTTTATTGGACTGTCAGTTCCTGTGGGAACAGGAATAGGAGCAGCAGTTTGTAAAAATAAGTTTTGAGATCCTGTTCTCTGTTTCATCTGGAACTCCTCAAGAGGAATCAACCATAAGTGCAGTGTGTTTTCTTTTTCCTCCAATAGGCTGCTTAGATCCCTTTTTCTCCTTAATTGATTAGATAAGCCTAAACTAGGGGCGTATATTTCAAAGACAGGTGTAACTTGACTATACCTGCGGATCAGCAAAGGCCTCTTCACGTGGGCATCCACTGGCTTTTCTTCCCCTTTTCTCCTAGGTTCTTGAGCTGTGAAAAATCTAGACAGATACGTATGTCTTCATCTGAACTAGTCATTAGGCTCCTCTTATGGTCTGAGGGAAGAAATCAGCACCTCTGGGCCCAGTTATCTCATTCTAAAGTAGATGCCTGCAATAGGTACTTCACAGGTGCAATTCATGCACCTTTTCCTCAATGTCGACAGCAAAAAGAATGTTGGATGGCTTACTCAGCTTTCACTGTTGTGATTTTCTGAAGCAAAGTGAAATGAATCTCCCACCCTCAGTGTTTCTTCTGTACCGTGCACGTGCTTCTGACCTCCCTACTTCTTGTTGTCCTCTCCTAGCAGCTCTAATGCCAGTTGAAAGAGCCCTTCCATTTTTGAGAAGCAAACTGGTTAATTTCAGCATCTTCTGATGCATCGCAAATGTTCAGGGTTTTTAGGAAGTCGTTTATTTAAAGTTTTCAGAGTAATTTTGGTAGACAGTGTGCAAGGTTAAGAAAACCTCTGAATGCTTGTATTTGATCTGCAGGTACCTGACTATGCCACAAGGATTAAAGAGCCGATGGATCTTTCAACAGTTCTGACTCAAATTGACTCGTGCCAGTACCCCGCTGCAGGAGACTATCTGAAGGACATCGATCTAATCTGTAACAATGCCTTAGAGTACTACCCAGATCAAAGATCTACAAGTGAGGATGTGCTTTTTAGCCCTAGTTTAAAAAATCTGTCAAACGTATAGATGGATAAATGCTGTGTGCGGACAATAGACTTTGGATGGATTCGATGATTTTGGACATCCACAGAGAACATCTCTTACCACATTGTAAATATTTTATCATTTTGCTACTTGGGCATGGAATTGTGATATAAATGTTCCCAAGGAACTAGTGCTTTTGTTTTAATTAACTTCTATGTTGATATGCTGAAAATATTCACTGAGATAACCTTTTGGAACCAACCTATGAAGAAAGCAATTTTTTTCTGTGATCAAAACAGTTTCATTGGTTGGTAGACAACATTCAGTTAAAGTCTGTAAAATTTCAGATTGTCACAGAGCCTATGTTTTGCAAGACACTGCATATTCAATGGTGAGGAACAAAATGGATACAGAGTTTGGACGACTTTGTGAACAAATTAAAGAATCTCGTGAGAAAAGAGGTACGTGCTTTAACGCTAAGGATTTTAAGACTTGTCTCTGCATTTGTAACTGAAAATGCACAACGAAGATCTTTGGTATCTATTCTTTAATGCAAGGTCGCACCTCTCCAGCATGTGCTCCATGTGACAACTCCAAGTCACCACAGCAGAACCCTGCTACTGAAGACGACAAACCAGATGAAGAGAGTAATGAAAATGAGGCGATGACAGCGGCACCTGTAGATGCCAGTACACCCATTTCTAATGGTAAGTTGCATTTTATTCAGCTGCTCTTGTCATTCATACCTTCTCTGTTCTTGAGACGCAACAGGTGTCTCTGATGCCTGGCTCTTTATGCCAGAGGTATTTTGTTTTCAAATTTACTTCAAAATGTGAGAGAGAAATCCAGAGGTCATCCATTCAATATAGTTATGAATTAAAGTTCAAAGAAAGTTGGTTTACAATATAAAAAACAAAAAACAAAAACAAAATAAAACAAAACAAACAAACAAAAACTTTGACGGCCCAATTGCCATTTAGTCGCCCCTAAATTGCTAATTCTTGAGGTAAAAAATGTTGTGGATGGCAGTTTCTGAATACTTAACTAGTTTTTAATTATGCAAAATGGTATTTTTACCCCCACTCCACCCCTCCCTTCCCCAAATGCTAAAATCTTAGCTACCTCATACTGTGATTTCCAGTTGAAGGAGGGAAGTCTAACTAGTGAGAGTGGGAATTTTGCCATGGACTCCACCCATATCCTTTTGCAATACTATATGAATACTACGAATGTTGGGCAAAACCACAAAGTTTGTTTTTTCACAAAAGGTTTACCGAATCAGGAAGCATACGAGGTATAAGTCTTCACGTTTTTTCTCCTTTGAATATTCCCTTAAAATTGTCTCATTAATTAATCTCTTCCAAACATGTATTCAGCTTTTGAAGTCTTCAGCTTGATACCAGACTCGAAGGAGAGCTTATTTCCAGAGGCTTTTATGATGTTCATCTGTATTAGTTCATGCAGTAAGACAGTGACTTTATCAAATAACCTCACGTTGTATTAATACTGCCAATCCAAAGTAAGAATCCTCAGCATGTAAAATCCTGAAAGTGACTGTTTAGTGAATGAAATTCCATAGCAGTGTGTGTGGTTTGTTTGCTTGTTTTTAATCTTAATAGCAAACTGACCCCATTAACTTTCAACTCTTTTCTCAGCATATGTAGGCAGTGGTAGCTCAGTTCCTTTGTTTTCCTTGTCAGTCAAGTAAGATGAAGATAATGGATTTTGAAGAAAGAATTCTTTTGGTTATGTTTTGGATTACTTTTTTATGCTGTCTCTTTGTAGGTGCGTCAGAAAGAAAGTGCAGAAGGAACAACTGTGCGCATGCTGCAGCAAAGCGAAGAAGGAGTTCTCAATTCGATACAGAGAACAGAGTACCAACAGATGACCAAAACGATAGTGATGAAGAAGAGTTTGTGGACAAACATGTTTCTGACATCTGTCAAGTAAAACTTAACACTGAAAAGGAAAGTGCTAAGCTTTGTGGATATTCCCCACCAAGATGGGGAACTATAACTAATGAAAATCCAAGTTCAAATGGTAAGGGAGAAGTCCAACGGATCCTTTAGCACCTTATTCTTGCTGAGGAGGATTGCACTATTTATTAGCTTTAGCCTTCAATTTCACTCTATTTTTTCTGTTACAGCTCTCAAAAGTCACCACACAGTTTATTCCGTAATGATGTTGCTCCTCTAATTGTGCAAGCCAAGCCCGCATGTTTCTGTAGGTGCTGTTTTTTTGATTCTGAAGTCTGTTTTTTTCTAATGGTACCTAACTGAAAGCCAGCAGTCACTGACATTCTTTTATTGTACGAGGTGCTTTCCAATAACGAGCAGCTTAGGTGAAAAAGCTGCACTTCAAGATGCGTGGATCCAGAGTAACATGTGGAATAGGAGACTTAAGCCCTAATGTTGTACTCTAAGATGTGTTCCCTAACCTGAATTGGCAACATGACTATTTTTTTCCACTATTAAGCTTTTCATTAGTGCTTTTGGTTTGTTTGTGGGTATTTTTGTTTGCTTTTTTTGTCTTAGTTTCTAATTTTTGTGGAGCAGTGACTTTAGCTGGAAAGAAGGGAGAAGCCAAGTATTTCTCAGTGAAGACGATAACAATTCTGTCTCTGTATTTGTAGAAAGAGACTGTTTGGCAGGTACAGGATACTTCACTGAGACTGTATTCTAGATAAACAGAAAACCTGACTGAAGAAATCTGTGTCCTTCCAGATTCCTGGGCATTTCAAGCGGTGACTCCTGAACGTTCTTGGGAAGAAGACCAACAACAGATAAGTGATGAGAACACTGTACAAGTCCCTACGGAGACAGACTACATAGTTATTGTGGATCGCTATGAGCTCAAAGTATGTCTAATTTCAGCTTTTTTTTAATGCTCAAATAGGACATATTCCTGCGTCATGTAAAATTTCAAATTAAGCCCATTGTTAACCAATGCCAATTAAAACAATTAATTGGAAGGACATACAGATAGTGAAATAATTCAGCCTTTAATGCACTGTGACTGTTTAGTTTCCACACCTCATGGAGATTTCTGTAGGCTACCATTTGCTTCTGGTTATCTGTAGTTCAGGAGACAGATTCTTTGCCTAATTTTTAAGACAAAAGGCCTTGCTGAATTTTAAAATACCACACTGACAACCTGCTAGTACTATTATGGATATCATTTTAATGATTCATAATTCTTATGATGGGTTTGAGGGCTTTTATTTGGGGATTTTTTTTCATGCTTTGATGTACTAAGAACCTGAAAAGGATCTTTATTTCTTGCAGTGATGATATTAAACCTGAAGTTAGCAGGTTGACGTAAACTAGCTAGCCATGGAGAAGTGACTACTTTTCTGAAATTCCTTGAAAGTGCAGTATTAGAATTTCTTATATTGTGTGTGTGTGTATATATATATATATATATATATATATATATATATATATATACATGAAGGAGGCAGAGTTTGCTGATAAGATGATAAGCAGCATTATTTCCAGGGGGCAGTAGTATTTCCATTTGGTATGGCTGCTCCCTAAAGCTACATGCTTGCAGGCTCACACAGGTAATGGACAGCTGTGGCAGTGGAAGAAGGTGCTGCCACTAGCTTGTCACTGTTGCTGTGCCAGAGATTATCATCTCTGCATCTTTGGTAATAGAAATGACTGTGTGAGAGAGAGGTGATTGCTACAAGCAGTCGCTTTGCTATTTACCCACCCCTGAATTTAAAGGTAGGATTGAGCAAACTAATCCACCTTTGCTCTGGGCGTTTGAGCAATCTGTTCTGCCAGCAGAGTTGTAGGCATGGCACACGTGGGTAAAGGTAATCACCTAAGGGTGCTTCCTTTTCCAGCTGGCACAGCTGTATCTACAAGATCTGCAGCCTTTTTACAGTGCCCCACGCTGCTGCAATGCTTCTCTAATGAAATGCAACAGTGGCTTTGCTGTGGCAGCAGCTGTCCTACAAAGAGGATCGTGTCATTCCCTGCTGCTTTGGGAGCAGTCGACTTACAATTACAACCACTGATGTGATAGATTGGTTAGTAGTAAAAGATTGTCCAAAATTTCAGCCTTTCCTTTCTCTGAAATATGAAAAATTAACTCATTTTCCCTGCTGAAATCTCATGGGATATTTAATCTGTTCTCTGAAGTGTCACATTTTATTTAATAGCGTAAGAAAAAGTAGGCTCTCACTTGTATTGTTACTGTTCAACCTCCGAAAACATATAGAGCGTATTCAAAGGATCTGGTACTATTCTAAAGTTGTTGTTTTGCTCCATTGTTGTCTTCAGAAATTGTTATGCTTTGTCACTGAGATAACGAAGGGATTTGACATTTATCACCTGGAAAAAGTATATGGCGTCATTAATCAGTGTATTTACAACCAGAGAGAAGACTACGACAAAACAGATTTGGTGAAGGTAATTTTTGTTTTGAATTCTAGCACTTTCTGTCACTGTTACGCAGTATTTGTGTGTTCTGGGGTATCGTGGTTGTTTAGCATTGCTCCTCACTGCTTAGCTGTCTGTGCACAGACAACAACAGTACGACTTCTCCCTTTCAGTCTGGAAGACGTTTATCCACCTTGCAAAACAATTGTTATATTTGGCATAACTGTTGGCAGTTTCTGCAGGAAAAAGCTTGAACTTGAAGACAATGGGTCCACCCACACAGCCCTTTCAAAGCAGTTAACCTTAGTCTGTCAGTAGTTTTCCTTGGGAACCATTTTGGGAGCGGGAGGACTACGAAGGGAAGGTGCTTTTCTAAGTCTTTCACTCGCTCTCTCCCTCTACAGCCAGTCATGCACGGTGATAGCAGTTGTTCCATCCTTGGAGAGAAATTTAAGTATATAACAAGAGTTTGAGACTTCTCTCTAGTCACACTCTAATCTCTTTTTAACTAATGCGCTTGAGCATCTGTAATTGGGGAGATTTCTGCCTGTGCCAGTTTTACACTGAGTCAAATTCTCTGGTCTCTTCCTGTAAAAGATGATTTCGGAGTTGTCCGAACTCCTCAGAAATCTGTGTGAGGCGTCCATGGTCCAAGTCAGGTGTTCCCAGTATACGCTTGGATATTCACTCTTCACATTGAAGATCCTTGAACCCATTTATCTTAGAGTTGCTTGTGCTTGAGAACAGATGAAATTTGTTGTGCCGATCAGTCTGCCTTGAAAAGAGAGTGCCTCTTTTTTTTAGGCACTGGTCATCTCGATCTCTTCTTCCACATCTGATAAAGAGTTAGAACGGACACTCTGTTCTGCCTGTGAGAGGATTATTTAGATTCAGGGAGGCCGCTCCTGAAAAAAAAAAAAGAGATCTTTTAGCTCGAGAAGGGATTTATTTATGTTATCTCATGGCCTGTGAACTTTTGTAACTTAACATTTAATTTAAGTGTTAAAAGTTAAGTAGCTTTCTTGGTTTTCTATTTCTTCCTTTAGCTTAGGCAAACAAATCTCTCCTATTCAGAGTGCACTGTACAAGTTAGTCAGGAGCGTGCTCTACTGTATGGAGAGAGAGAGAACTTAAGGAGTAATTATTCAAAGTCCAGAAATTAACTTGAGCTTGTTGTGGCTTCTCAGCAACTGTTTCTTCCTTCTAATTGTTGTGAAACCACTGCTGAGAGAGATCCATATAGTTTATATCCTCCTCTCTATTTTGGATGTGTAAGGATGCCTCTGAAGCTAGAAGGGGTAATAGGCCGTTGTGATGGTGGTAGCACACTGTTTGCTAAATATTACTAACCATGTATTAGAAATTATTTATTTTTATAGTAATAGAAAGTGTTCTTAAGCTTTCATTTGTGCTTACTGCTATTTTAGTAATAGGTAGTAATGGTAATAGAAGGATGGTTGGACTAGATGATCTTGTGGGTCCTTTCCAACCTTGTGTTTCTATGATTCTTTCATGAGGAAGCTGTAGACCGCGATGAGGTCTCCCCTCAGCCTGCTCCTTTCCAGGCCGCACGGGCCCAGTGCCCTCAGCCGCTCCTCATATGTCTTCCCCTCAAGGCCCTTCACCATCTTCGTAGCTCTTCTCTGGACACTCTCCAACAGTTTAATGTTCTTTTTGTACTATGGTGCCCAGAACTGCACACAGTGCTCGAGGTGAGGCCGCACAGCGCGGAGCAGTGCAGGACAATCACCTCCCTCAACCGATTAGCAGTGCTGTGCTTGATGCACCCCAGGGTATGGTTGGCCCTCCTGGCTGCCAGGGCACACTGCTGGCTCATACTCAACTTGCTGTCAACCACGACCCCCCTAGATCCGTCTCTGCAGAGCTGCTCTCCAGCATCTCATCGCCCAGTCTGTACATATAACCAGGGTTGCCCCGTCCCCGGTGCAGGACCCGGCACTTGCTCTTGTAAAACTTCATGCGGTTGGTGATCGCCCAGCTCTCCAATCTGTCCAGATCTCTCTGCAAGGCCTTTCCACCCTCAACAGTCAACAACTTCAAGTTTAGTGTCATCAGCAAATTTGCTCAAAACACCTTCTAGTCCTACATCCAAATTGTTTATAAAAGCATTGAAAAGAACTGGCCCTAAAACGGAGCCCTGGGGGACCCCACTGGTGACCAGCCACCAGCCTGATGTAGCCCCATTTACCATAACCCTCTGAGCCCTACCCGTCAGACATTGCTCACCCATCGTATGATGTTTTTTATCTATGCTTGACATTTTTAATGGGATTGTGTATATGGTTTGCTTTTCTTGTTCCCTAAAATGACTTTTTGAGAAATCCTTTATATAATGAACATGAAGTTGAGGAATCACAGACAAGACAGGTGACAAGAACTTCTGAGGTGCTCAAAAGAGTACACCATAAAAATATCCATTTCTGCTTCCTAGCTTTTTTCCTAATCTGTTGTAAGTGCATTGTCATCTTTCTCCCGTGACTGCATTCTACAGGGCTGAGTTTTTGGGATACTAGCTAGCACTCCTGAGCACATTACTTCAGGTTTCTAGGCCAGTCTAATAAGCGTCTTCCACCACTGTGGCACCAGTATGAATATGAACCAGTCCTTTTTGTTAGAATTGTAGGGGTTGGAAGGGACCTCCAGAGATCATCGGGTCCAACTCCCCTGCCAAAGCAGGTTCCTTAGAGCAGGTTGCCCAGGTAGGCATCCAGATGGGCCTTGAATATCTCCAGAGAAGGAGACTCCACAACCTCCCTGGGCTGCCTGTCCCAGTGCTCCGTCACCCTCACCGTGAAGAAGTTCTTTCACATGTTGGTGCGGAGCTTCCTGGGCTCCATTTTGTGGCCATTGCCCCTTGTCCTGTCCCCACAAACCACTGAAAAGAGGTTGGCCAAATCCCTCTGTCCACCACATCTCAGATATTTATACACATTGAGGAGATCCCCTCTCAGTCTTTTCTCCAGGCTGAACAGCCCCGGGTCTCTCAGCCTTTCCTCACAGGGGAGATGCTCCAGGCCCCATTATCGTCTTTGTTGCCCTCCGCTGGACTCTTTCCAGGAGACCCCTGTCTTTTTTGTACTGGGGAGCCCAGAACTGCTGGACACAGTGCTCCAAGTCTAACTTTTCTCAATTGTTTCAGGATCTATCTATGCTATATAAACCATGGAGCTTTCTAGGCAAACACTGGCAAATCGTGAGCCAGGTGCAACTCAATGCCGACGTTTCCGTCAGTGTGTTAGGGGTGGCAGCTTTTTCCAAGACTGACCTACGCCTGGCACCTAATCTGCGTTTCAGTAGATGTACAGAAGGGAACAAAGAGCTGTGTTGTTAGCACTGTATTTAAAAAGCTACCGTGAAGAAGATGCCTGTGTTGAGCGGACAACAGGAAGCTTTCATTGCATCTCCAGGCAAAGGAGAGGAAAAAAAAATATCATTGAGGCAAAAATGTGTTTCTTCTTATCCACTTCAAGACGATGTTGAAAACCTGGTATCCTAAATGCATCTTTACCTCTGGAACCACAGTCAGCTCATTGCATTGCAACTGGAAAATTTCATACTTAAAAGGGAATGACAGGCAACGAGGAAGCAGGAGCGTTCCTGGCATCAAAACTTTTGCTCTTCAAAGTTTTGGGCAAACTTCTCCCCGTTATTAGTCTGGAGAGAAGAAGACCTTCACAGTTAAATATATATAAAGGAGTAAATCTAGGTTGGACATGAACAGCTGTCACAGCTAAGGGTTCCCAGAAGCCCCATTCTGTTTTTTCTGACTTGGGGAAAAGATCAACTTTTAGCGTCTGAGGTAAAAACATTGCTAAAAGCAGCGGTATTGAAGAGAAGGACGTAGTGGGAGTTAAAGCGAAGCGTAGACTAAGATATCTGGACACGTACTGAAGGAAGAGCTCCTCTTTATTCAACTTGGAGGTGGAAAAAAAGGGGGTTGGGGGTGGGTTTTTTGTTTGTTCGCTGTTTGTTTGTTTTTTCTCCAAAGGTTTTGGGGGTGTCCCAGCCAGCCCCGGAGGGCATTCCTCCCTCAGCACCGGGCACCTGAGGGGAACTCGGGGCTGGAGAAGAAGCCGAGGTCGGGGAGCCGGGCGCCCTCAGCGCCTTTATGCCCTGAGCCGAGGCGAGCCGAGCCGGGCCGGGCCGGCCGCCGCCTGCCGGGCGGAGTGGCTCCGCCCCGCTCCCTGCCGGGGGAGGCTGAGGCACCGCGGCCCGCCACTGCCTGGCCCTGCCCGGCTCTCAAACCCTCCCGGGGACGGGGGGGGAAGCTGCGAGGTGCCAGGAGGATGCGAGTGGGTGCCGCGGGCTGCGAGGCGAGGGCCCGGGCGGCCGGCGGAGCTGGGACTCGGGGACGGCTCAGCGCCCGCCCCGCCGGCAGCGGACGACTCCCAGAGACACAAAACGGCGGCGGCGGAGGAGGAGGCAGGCGGCAGGGCTGAGAGGAGAGGGGGGCGAGGCGGCTGCGGGAGGCGACCCCAAGCGGCCACGGGAGACCCCCGGGGAGAAGGCGAGGCGCTCCCCCGGCCGGCCCTGAGGAGAGGGGCGGCTGCGAGCACCCCTTCCCCGGCTCTGTGAGGGGGGAACGGGGCGCGGTTGGGCTGTGACAGAGCCGGGGGTATGGGGGGCACACGGGCAGGGCGAGCAACTTCGCTTTCCGTGCCTTGAAACGGGACGGAGCCAGCCGAGACCGGGCTCCCCCCCCCTCTATATATACACACACGCGCTCGGTGTGGCGGTGGGAGGGGAGCGGGGCCATGTCCCCAGCCCTGCCGGGGGGTTTTGCGGTGCCGGGGGCTTTTGCGGTACCAGGGGCCGCCCTGACGCCCGGCTGACCCCCAGGTGCTGCGCGGCGCTGGAGATCGGCAGCCGGCGGGGCGAGGCACCTAATGGAGGCGGCGGCGGGGCGCTGAGGGAGCGGAGAGGCTGCGGCTGTCAGCGCTGCCCGGTAGGTGCTGGGGCTCCCTGTCAGGCTTGACGGAGGAGTTTGGCTTCGTTGAAGGGTGAGTCAAGGCTGAGGTGGCGGTCCCAGCCGGGACAGGCGCCCCAGAGAGCGCCTTGGGGCTGTCAAAGTGCACGGCGATCCGTGCAAAGGGGGCTTTGTTGTGGAAGGCCTGAGGTGAACACGAGCAGCCCGCTGGAGGGGGAAAGGAGAGGGGAGTTTGGAAAGCTGCGCTGCTGGTGTTAAGCAGCAGCCTGTGCTGTGTTGGTGTTTGCTCAGAGGGGTTTCACGCACGAGGAGCTGGTGGGTGCTCTGAGGAACCTGGTCCAGCTGTGGAGAACAACCTGTATGAGGCAAACCCCAGGACCTAAATGCCATAGGCTGTAAGTCCAAACCTCCCCGAACAAGCAGACATTATGTAGAAAACCCATTTGTTACCGTCTTGAAACATTGCCAGCAAGGCAGCCTCTTCCAGTTACGCTGTTAATTGGGTTCTCCGGAGCTCGTTAGAAGGAGGTGCCATTTTTTCTAAACGAGGTGACTGCTAACTTCAGGCTGGCAGTCTTACTAGCTTTCCTCAGCCAAAAAGCCCTTTGCATTTCCGTAAAGCACCTGTGCACTGTGCTTGTTTAACAAAGACAAGTTTGAGACATAACACTTGGAGGTAGGGCACGCATTCTCTTTGTGAGGCTTTCCTACTCCTTGAATGCTTCTTGTGGCTCTCCTGGGCTCTCTCTTCTCTTGCCAAGCCCTCGATGACCTGTGCCTGCTTCAGCTGCATCCAGCGCTCCGTTTGCTAGCCGTAATTGTCGTCATTTATCTCTGCTGGTTATTACTGGGAAAACCGATGTTTATCGCTGCGTGTCCATGCGTCCCTGGAGCCTGTTAGAGCTTGGTTTTGAACGGTTCTGCCTTTTGTAAATTTCTCTACGCTGAAGAATTTCTGTCAAGTGATGGACTTTGTGCTGTTGTTAGGATTCCTTTTGTTCCTAATGTACCAAAAAGGCTGTTTCTTTGGGTCTTTTGCTTCCCTTAGCAGTTTGTGGTGTTTCACTTAGGCTTATTACTATCCTTGCGCTGTTTTTCCCCCAGTCACTTAAAAAGCCTGAGGGACAGGATTAATTTTTTTTTATTCTAGTTACCATTAATATAAATGATCTTTTTGTTTGGATGTGACTTCTGAATTCATAACAGTCTTACTTCAGAGATCTACGACTGGTTTTGAAGTCTGATGCTTTCTTCAAGTTTGAGTTGAGAATTTCTTCCATCTTTATGGAACTAACTTCTAAAGCAGCAAGTCAGTGTAAGCTGTTTTTCTAGTTCTGTTTGCACATAATAAATATAACGGAGGCATACTCTCTTGTGGCTGAGCTCTGGCCAATCTCTATTTCTATGGTCAGTTTCGCTTTGTCTCAAGGCTGAAGTCTAGCTGAGAATTCCCCTGTGCCAGATGCAGTATTTTTGTATATTATGAAGTTAGCCTCTCTAATTTTGAGAAATGCTGAGCCTGTTGCAAAATTGACAGAACGAGCTCTTTGGGGTCTGTTTAATAGAAGTCCTACGTGATAAGTTTTGGGGTGATGAGGGGAGGGGACATTCTGACCACATTTGGCGGAGTGCAGGAGGGCCTGGACGCGCTATTCCCTTCTGTGAACTCACGGTCGGTATTCCCTCTCCGTCCTGTGCCAGAGACGTGAGGTCACTGATCCATAAATGCCCGAGATGGTTTGCCTCGGAGTTGCCGGTGACTTGTAAACAAGTGATGCAATTTTCAGGATAGCACGGTTTCCCCTCCTCCCTTTGTTTCCTCGCTGTTTCCCAGTCAGGTACCAGTATCAGTGTTCAAGTCCGGCTGTCGGTTGTATCGCCTTTGCCGAGTGTGTGCTCACAGGAATCCAGTTTTGTGGTGTTATTAATTAACTTTCTGACACTGTCACATC
The DNA here is from genome assembly GCF_047663525.1 of Anas platyrhynchos. Lineage (NCBI taxonomy): Eukaryota > Metazoa > Chordata > Aves > Anseriformes > Anatidae > Anas > Anas platyrhynchos. Next base: position 68,902,098 of record NC_092591.1, on the reverse strand, counting down.
AGGCACTAAAGGTGCTTCCTCCTGCAGTCTACACAAGGGATGTGATGACTCAAGTTTTCAACATCTTTATTGTCATTGGTAGTATTAATTCTGATTTTCATCTTTTATTGCAGTCCATCATGTTAGTTTGGTTTGGTTTCGGTTTGGTTTGTGGTTTCGTTGTTGGTTTTTGGGGTAGCTCAGGGCCTCCTGAAATACTCCAACCACTCTGCTGCATAAATAGTTGTTTCTTTTTCTGTGGAGATGGGAGCCACCAAAAATGCCTCCTTTCCTTATCCTGTAGCAGCCAGATGGCATTTCGTAAGGCTGCGCCGTGCCTCCCTTTGGCTGATGGTTCATTTCCAGTTCTCTTGCCTTTCTGAGAGCTGGAAGGAACCACACCAGGACCACTCACCTCTTTTCGTGTACCCTTCAGAGTGCAGTGAGCTGCAAGGTGTTGCATAAAGCAGCATCTCTGCTTCCAGGGGATCCTTTCTACCCAGCTCTGGAAGTCAGCCCAAAGGGAGCACAGGGCTGCTGACGTGGAAGAACGTGAAGGGAAAAACAGGCAAGAACTCTGACCACGTTGCTACTAGCTCTTAGAAGACCTTGGAGATAGATCATGGAGAGCTTAATGATGCAAACATGCTTTGAGAGTTTGACTTCTGCTTGCACCTAACAGGTCCACAAGAGCTCACTTCCAAAAAAACCAACAGGCTTCCAGTTGTGTTTGGAGCCGTTCCAGAAAGCCACTTGGTGTTGCAGGTTCTCGTTGGGTGTCTTGGCCTTCTTGACCCACAGCTTGAAGCCGCTGCTGGAGCCAGCCTTGGAGCCAGCAGGGAGCTCCTGAACTTTGTCATGGTTATGGCAAAGGCTGCAGGTGTTCAGCGCCCTGAATCTGGAGAGCATCTCTCAAGCCACATATAGTTTGTGAGACCAGAAAGAGCTGCCGGCTTATAATGAGTGCTATGACTTAGGCGCACGGTTTGTAGAGGTTTTAAGGCGTAGTGCATGAGTGCCAGGCTCCTGTTTGGTCACTGGGACAAAACGAGATCTGGGAATGTTGGATGTCCTAAAAAGAGTACAGGGGAGACAAACGGGGAGGAGATGTGGCTCTTCTTGGCCTTGTTTAGCCCCCAGCCCCTCTACACCCCACAAACCTTAGTTACAGCTGTGGGCTTCTGCAGAACGTCACAATGCCTAGTAAATCCTTGGGATATACTTAAAAGCAGGAAAATACTGTGTTGGTTTCTTCTTTTTTTGTATACATAGGGCAGCTGCCAGCAGCAGCACCTGCTGGAGTCGAGGGTGCTGAGCAAGGCAGGGTCGTGTCCCGAGCAGCAGTCACAAGGGGAGCTGAGCGGAGCCCGCCTGAAAACTCGGGGGGTTTCTGCTTCTTAGCAAGCCGAAACACAGCTCCCCGTCCCCAGTACTCCTTGCTGTGAGGATGAGGACTGAGGAAGGCTCACCCTGCCTGCAGCTTCTTCAGTTCTTCGTGCGGGGAACTCGTGGAGGAGCCGGTGCCTCTAGAAAGAAAGCACCTGTTGGTACTGTTGGCATCTGAGCGTGATGCTAACCCACGCAACGCTGCCCCTTGCATCTGACAAATGTTTTACAACTTTGACTTCTTTGCAGGTTCTACTTAAATTTGGTGGAGGAGGCTGTGGCTGAGCAGAGAACTAATTTGTTATTTCACTAACTGGAATAATTTACAATGGAAAGAAGCTTTTTTTAGTTAAAAGTTGTGTTTCTGATTACAGCTTCCGGTATTTTACCTCGCAGTCCACAAACACTCTTCTTAAACTTGATTCCTGACAAGTCGCTTTTCTCAATTCTCGCGTTCTTGGACTCCACCAGGGGAAAAGGAAGGCCCTGCTAATATTGCTTGGCTGTTTCCTTCCGGAGGAAGGAGGGGAGAGTTGAGAAAAAGAGGAATGAAGTAAAATGAATTTACTCTTTGCACACGTGCTGAAAGAATAGGCAGGTGTTCTTGGGAATATCTCATTTAAATCTCTGTGTATGTGTTTCGAGAGGATGCGTCCTCACTTAGAGGAGCCAACATCCCATTGCTGGACCTAATCCTGATGGGGCTGGCATCTGAGGGTTACGCGGGCTGCTCCCGGCAGAGCTCTTCCCACGCGGGGAGGCCGAGGGAGCCAGTCGAGCACTGCTCCGCTGCCTGGAAAGATTCAGTCATTTCCACCCAAAGCGAGGAAATAAAAAGCTCGGTCAGCCATTTCATCTGGAGATACCCCGCCCTCCTCCAACAAATACGAAAAAGGGAAAATGTAGGCTTGGGCCCTCACATATCCCAGCAGTTTGCACCCATTCGGGCGATGCGATTGGGGTCGGGGCAGGCAAAATAGAAGTTACCTTTATTTTTTTTTTAATTTCGGCAGAGGAAGTTATAAGGTTGATGTTGCCCCTTTGATATTTGATTTAACCCACTGACTGCCTGGGAAGGAAGGCGTCTGTTTAGTTTACCTTTGTCCTAGATTCAGTTTTAATATCTCATGTTTAATTGGAGGGGGAGGGGGGGGAGGAATCTTTATTCTTAATGATTCATGCCGCCTCAAAGCACAGTGGTTTCTACTTGTGTGCTGCCTTTCCCACTGGGGGAGGCAAACAAAAGAACAATAATTTCAGACTCCTCCTTCAGTTTCCAAGAGAACCTTAGCTGCTCAGGGATAGCTCTGAATTTTAAAAGCATTTTTTTCTTCCAAATTATGTATTGATTGCACATAAAATAGCAGCACCGTAATATGTAATTTCAAACAAATGCACGGGGGTGCTTGGTTGCTTTTAATGCTCCTCCTTTATTTTTATTTTATTTTTTTTCCTCCAGCAGAAAACAAAAAGTGGATTCTGTTCCCATAAGCCGCTCTTGTAAAATCTGCACAAACATTTATTAGTCTAGACACAAAATATTCTCAGCCGGCCTCAGCCTGACGATGGCAAAAAGAAATAAAAATAATAATAATAATAAAAAAAAAAAAAGAAAAGGCAAGCTAATATTGTACTTGGCTGTGAAAAGGGAAGGGGGGAATCATGCCCCAGGCTAGTGAAGCTGTAACATTTTGCTGGGGCTGCCTGCAACAACAGATGCATCTCGTTCCCCTGGGCTTCCAGTCCTGCCTATTCTCTTCTGCTGAACTTGGCCGCTCGCAAACATTCCCTGTGAGTACCACACCCCGGGCTTCTCCTGGACGCTTTTGATTTGATTGAATGATGGCACCAGGCATGCTCCTCTTCACCAGGCCTGCTCTTCTGCCCCAGAAATCATGTAGCGAATTCATTGATTGGAAAACGTGCAAAATAGGTGGGATCTGGGGTGACTGGTAGAAATCAAAAGGGTTTGAAATAGGCGATGTGACCGCAGCTTAAACCTGCAGGAAGGGAGCATCGACCCGAATGGTTTATCTGAATCTTCAGCTGCAACTTCTGTAAATACCAGCTCCTTCTCCTCATTTGCTACCATGGCAGTTTGCAGACTTTTGCTGAGTTAAAAGGACAAATCATAGCTGTGCGCGTTTGTTTGATCAGGCCTTTACCTCAGCGCTCACGTTCTCAGACTGCTGGGGTTTTATATTTTTGTCATTTTCTTAGAAAATGGCGAATGATGCATATCCCGGCTTCCAGATGATTAGTTCCTTTTGCTCCCAATTTGTGTCAGGCTGCGTTTGGTTGGAAATGAAAATGTAATTGCAAATTCCCCTCAACAGCACAACATGTCTGTGGTATTAATTAAAGCACTGTAAATACGTAGAATATCTGAGAATGCATTCCTTCAAGCATGGCCGTGTTTTTTTAAACTTACAGAGGAGGCAAAATACGGTATTTAGGCTTAGTAGATGAAATGTATTGCTTCTGTGGTGGCAGATCCGTGTCTTGAGATTTTAAACCTGGTGTATCTCATGCTCAAGCCTTCAAAGGAGATGTTACATAGACAATAAAACGTCCTGCTTTTCGGGGAGGGCTCTCCTTAGGTCACTCAGAAAACGCCTTCAGTCTTCACTCACTGCAGCATTCACAAAGTGAATGCCTTCCTGTAAGGTTAGTCACCGATGGCCACTCATTCCATGCTTTCACTAAGAAAAACCTTCGCAGCTTTGAATCTGAATTTCCTGCCCCGCATTTAGGTGAGCCCGGAGCGGCGTCAGGCATTGCTGGGCTCCTCGTCCGGCGGCGATGGTGAAGTGAAAGATGCCAAAAGTGAAGTTTGACAGTGAGTTCGGGGGCTTGTGCTGGCCCGGTGGCTCTCTAAGCCCCCGTGTCTGAGCAGCGGGAGCATCCGAGCAGCACAGGACGGAGCTCAGCAAGAGGCTGGGGTCAGGGCACTGCTGCAAATAGCAATGCTTTGCTGGCTGCAGAAGTTAACCAGGTACACAGCGCTGTTTTACTACATGGTGGAGACCTACGGAGAGTGTTTCTGCCCTCCTTTTTAGCTGAAACATCCCCAGATTCTAAGGGGAAAAGGAATAGAAGGGACTTGCGGAGCAATGTTCTAGTGAAACCCAGCCTTCCTAAAGAAGCCTGCCTGAATAATTCCTGTGAATAACAGACTGTTCAGCTATTTCTTAACATAGAAACGGTGCTGACTGCTTCTTCAGAGTAACATAAGTTAGTGATGCTACTGAAATAGTTGTGGTTCAGACGTAGATCTGATTTCTCCTAAGCACGCTGAATTCACAGCTGTTGATCCTCCAGCGGAGGCTTTGCAATTGAACACCTGGAGAATAGGTAAATTTCCCGCTGTTGTTCTCCTCTCCTCTTGTTTTGTTTTGTTTTTTTTTGTTTTTTTTTTTTTTCCTAGTAGCATAGGCTTAAGACTCTGAAGAAACAGGCTGCTTTTTTTCATTTCCAACACTGGCTGTTCCTTTTGAGCCCCGCCTTCTATTTTTGCAGTCACAAGATATGTGAATGTAAATTCCTGGGAGAGAGGTAGAAAACTCTGTTTCAACTGGTGTCTTTTTCGGCTATGTGGGGAGACCAAATAGGGTGGTTTTGAATCTTCTGGCTCTTATTCAGAGCAGCAGCATGTGGAGGGAGACAGATGCGTGTGCTTTTTTAGTGCAATGGCTTCAGAAGCAAGAGGGGAAAAAACACTTTCTCTGGGAGCTGGAGAAGGTGTCCTAATCGCAGGAGAGGTTTCTAAATGGCATATCTTTGCGAGTGTTCCTGTAGTCTGGAGGTTTTTGTTTGTTTGTTTGCCTTTGGAAGGTTTTACTGTTAATCTTCACGTCCTTCAGCAGAAGTGAGAAATGTGATTTTATTTTGTGCAGTGTCGCGGACCCTCCGAAATCTACTGGGAAGGATGAATACCTCGCACAGTACCAATGTGATGACAGTGGAGACAAGGAGAAACCAAGAAGATCAAAAGAACGTGACCTCATTTCAAAAGAAAACGTTTTGTACGGCAAAGAGTCTTCTGAGCCTGGTGAGAAATTGCGGCAAACTTCCTCTCTCAAGTGTGACACTGAATGTAGCTCTAAAAAGCTTTCCTCCTCAGCTATTGCAGAGAAATGCCAAGGTAGAAAGGACAAGACTAAAAACACTGAGAAAGAGCATTACCAAAGCAAGAGGGAACATGCTCCTAGTGAAGAGAAGGAGAGTCAAAAAGCAGGTCCTTCCAGCGGCCAGGTTCAAAAGGCGTCACGCTGGAGCTCCGAGTTCGGCAGCATTCCGAGACCGTTTTGGCGGTTGTGGAGACGGCCCTGGCTGAGGTGGCTGCTGCTGTTGCTGCTGTCCCCTCTGTCCTCGCTGTTGCCGCTGTTGCCGCTGTTCCCGGACCTTGGAGACCTCCGGCGGCTCCCTGTGACAGGCCCTGTGGCCCCGGGGAGCTGCCCGCCGCCTCGTCGGCCAGCCCGGCAGCAATCCTGCCAGCACAGAATAGCTCACTGCGTTTCAGGGTAAAGTGACGATTAATTTCTATTTCCTGGCCTGGGTGCTGCTTCCTTCTTTAAGGAAGCTTCAAGGTTAAAGGTTAAGCTCAGTTATGTCAGGGCCCAAGTCCGTTTCGTGAAGGGGCTCTTGTACGAAAGCTTAAGCTGGGATTGACTCTCTGCTAAGCGGAGGCCAAACGTGTACCTACTGAGAAGCAGGTCCTAAGTGATAACGTTTTCTAAAGAGACTGCTAAACACATCTGAACAGTGCTGCTGCAGAACTCTGAATGGGGGGATAGCAACTGTCTTAACTGATCTGGAATCTTGAGTTTACTTTTCAGTGGACAAGAGGTGTGTCTCTCAAGGCAAACAAAGAGAGGAGTAACACCCGATACTCATGTCAACATAAATTTATGCTCAGAGCGTAGGTGTAGGAACAGCATGGGTATGTATATGGAACATCGGGAGAGGAAGCTCTGTCGGTATTTACAGTTTTTCTACTACCTTGTCAGAGAGACGTTATCTCCACATTAGAAATGGATGTATTTTGAAACGGTGGTGGTGGATCGGATTTCTTCTTTCTAGTGTTAATATTTGCTCTTGAATCGTACTTAATACCTGGTAACGCCTCAATCAGTTGTCAAAAATAAACTTAAAAATGTGTAAGGCTTATCTCGTTGGTCAGTATAAAGATCAAGGCTTTTTTCCTTTTTCCTTTACCTTTTCCTTTCTTCCCCAGTATTGTTTTTCTTTTCTCCTTCTCACTACAGTCTTAATTTTGTTTCTTGTCCCTTAAGTGTGTTTTCAGTGTGTTGCTGAAACATTTTCTCTTTCAATCCGAAAAAAGGAGCTGTCACTGGTGAAGATCGGAGCTTATCTGAAAATCCCTGAGCCCAGGAGCTGTCACCTTAGTCTTCCAGTCGGACAAGGACGACTTCATTTCTCGTGTAAATGCATTTTTCAGGTTTGCATATTGTTTTTTCAGGAACGGAAAGTGTGTATAGAATGGATTTAAAATCAATCTTAAATGTAAAATGTCAAGGGAAAAAAGTTCTAGTTACAACCTCTGCACATAATTTGCCAGCTGTGGGACTAGGAGTTTTCTTATTTACTGTGTTTTGTTTAACGTGTCTGAAGTTTAATGGATAGCAATCAAGGCGTGCTAGAAATCTGAAAGCACTTTATGCTTTGTTCTCTCAGTCATTTGGGTATAACAAACTAGCTTATGTTTTAAACGCTCCATTAGGTTAGTGGTTTCCCTATAGGTAACAAGTCCCTGTGTGCTACAGTAAGACAGTAACAAAACATGAAGTATAGAAGTTCATCCTGTCATGGATGCTTCTGCCTACGGACACACAATTATGCTTATTTAAAGCGGTATCACCTTGAAACCTAATCAGCATTTTAAAAAGGACTTTGTAGCAGTTATTGGCTTTTGTCCTGGAGGGCTGAGGTTTGTTTTGTTTTGTTTTACATTCAGCATTTCCGTTTCTAGCTTACATTGCCCTGTTGTTTTGCATGAGGAAAATGTGCAACTTTACAAAGCAGAACGGAAAGAGCTGCTTTTTAGTCTAACGTTTCAGTTTTTTGTAGGAGTTTTAAATGTGGTAGGAGTAAAACACCAGAAGTACTGCTGCCAAAGTTATATTCAAACTCGTATTTCGTGGAGAAGCAGAAGAAGCCCAGGGAGAAATAAATTTGCAAACGTGCTCTTCATGCTCTCCTTTCCCAAGATTTCTCTGAGATATAGCCCATCCTCTGTGGGTTTTGAGGTGTATGGTTCCCAGGAGTGAGAAGGAGGGCCAAACATCTCTCTTCTTGGATCTCAACATGCCAGGGCTTTAGTGTACTGCCACTTACGGCTCCGCTTTTTCACCTGGAAAAAGCGACCACATGATGTAGACTGAGGAGCCCTCACAAATTAACTTGCTATCACAAAGTGACGCCCAGAAAAGGTGTATTTAAAAGCTAGGCTCATTATAGAATAACAACAACCCCCTCATGATTGGTGCAGTAGACAGTGAGGTAGAGAGCGATCCCTGGAAAGACAGAAGAAAAGGAGCAGTGAGTTCTGGGTACCTTTGTGCACACGAAACAGAAAAACGCAGGCAGTGAAGTAATAGTGTTCCATTACTAACGCCAGCAATAGATAATTGCAACAATTATCTATTAGATCATAGGTAATAATTAACAGATAATTGTGCAACTCTGGAAATCAATAAATAACTGATTCCCCTCAGAGAATGTCTTCTACATTTTTATATTAAAAAGACTCCAGAGTTGTAATGGATTAAAATCCTACGGAAGTGAAAGAAATGGCATCAGCCACTAGTTCTGCAGAAGCTAAAAGTAATACCGATAGAGTTTAGATGGAAATTTTCACTTTGTGTGTTTAGTTTGGGGATTCTTTTTAAATCATTCATACCAGCGATTTAGTTCTTAAGGCTGTTTCTTTGAGATTAAGTGACAGGACTTCTGCTATTCTTTTCTTCTTGGAATGCTTCTTGATATTCTTACGTCAACCAGAACTTCTGTCTCTGTCGCAGATGTCAACAATGACCGTAGTTAAGAAGCCCAAATCTTCAAAGTCTAAAAAGCCCTCTTCAAGGCGGTCTGGCAAATCCAAGAAACCAAGTACTAAAATACTGATGTCACGCACCGCAAACTGGGGCCAGATACCGCCTGCAGAAGATTCAAGCCAAGTCTCTGTGGCCCAAGGACGTGGAGGTGCTATTTACTGTAGATCATCTGAAAAATCTAAGGCTTTTGCCCCAAGAGATCTAAGTAAGTGTGAGCTTTATCCTGACTCCATTTTCTTCAAAGCAAAAGTAGAAAATGCAGTTCTTACTTGTTGCACTGATAGAGAAGGGGACTAGTGTGAACAAAGACTTCAAAAGCGAATCCCCTAAGGCAACTGAAGTGACTGATGTTACAGAAATTAATTTTGATATATTTACAGTCAACAGAGAAATATGGGGAGCTTTTTGTAATGCACAGATTCATCCCTGTCTTTTCCGTTTTGCAAAGAAAAGTGTTTGATTGTTGCTATTCACAGCTTCCATTTTTCACACGTTTTTTGAATGATAACATTGCTCAGGAAAAGATCTGGTATCTGTAGGGGTACCGTCATTCCTAGTTACTAGTTTTTACCTTTTTTCCGTATAATTTCAAGTCTAAGCTTGTGGTTTAAGTTATAATAAGGAAAAAAACAGTAGTTGAGTTAATCAGGTTAAAGATTATAGATGGAGAGGAACTTGGCATTAGGTACTACAAACAGAATGGCAGTTAGCCTTGCCTTAGAAAAATTAAAATGGTTGACGAAAGCTGTTTTTTGTTTTTTTTTTTTCCCCAAAACATTGTGTTGACCAGCCAATTTGAATTTGGCGGTATTAAAGCTGTCTGCAATAATTTTCTTCTGGCTTGGATTGTAGCTAGCTCCTCTAGGTGCTCCTGCAGAATAGTATTTTTTTAAATACCTTGCTTAGAAACAAACAAACAAAATCTCTTTTTAAATTTAACTTTCTTGCAGTCGTTAATGATGGAATTGCTCCACCACAGAGCATTCTTTTTCCACCTGAGAAGATTTGTATGGATTGGCGAGAAACACAAAGTGTTGGAGTTGGCCTGTACAATCTTGGCAACACATGTTTTCTTAATGCTACTCTACAGTGTTTGACCTACACACCCCCACTTGCCAATTACATGCTTTCTCTCGAGCACGGCCAGTCATGTGAGTACTTTCTAAGAGTATTTCAAATCTGTTGGACAGCTCTGAAGGTGAAAGAACAGCAGTGATTCTGAGACAAGCTTATTTGCCTGATTTTACCTGTAGAAGCTGGCTTTGAGCACTGTATTAGCAGTGGGCTCCGAATAGCATACGGAGTGCAATTAATGCACTGTTTGTTTAATGAATGAATTTATTTATTTATTTATTTATGTATTTATTAAAGGATCATTTATTGCTTCGTGGGAATAATGAAGTGCATTGGACAGTAATGCATTTAGTAGTAATTTTAGAGAGTAATACATTTTTCAGCCTGTGGAGTTCACATTCCTGTCAGCCTTTACAAATGTGACTTTGCAGTAGTCTTTTAGATTTCTCATCACAAAATGCATTTGAATACAGGCTTAGTGGATATTTTTATTCTGTAAAGTTGTGTGAAATGAAATGTTACAAGACTGTTGGGACATTGGCATCTTGGGAGAATAGAATGTAGCAAGGAGAGTGGATATCGTATCTATAGTTTAAATTTTACTTAGATGTTTGTTTGTAGTTATGGATATTTTGCTGGACTGGGATGCTTTCTTCTTTCACTCTTCAGGTCGTGAACAAGATTTTTGCATGATGTGCACAATGGAGACTCACATTAACCAGGCCCTGCGTTGCACTGTTGATGCCATCGAGCCTACGCATGTTATCAGTAATCTCAGTCGTAAGTGGCTTCAGATGTGTTTCTTTTCGATAGCTTGTAATCTTCAAATACTTATTTGATGTGTATAAGTGGTTTTAACACTAGAAAGAAGAGAGATTTTAGAAATACAAGAATGATTTCATTTTTAAATGAGGTGAATACTATCATCTTCTTCTTTAGGAATAGGACAACATTTCCGTTTTGGCAGTCAAGAAGACGCACACGAGTTCTTGCGCTATACTGTTGATGCTATGCAGGAAGCGTGCTTGAATGGAAGCACCGAGTAAGCATAAACAAGTTCACTTTCATACATTCTCTAGCACCTTCTAGTCCTTTATTTACTATCAAAAATGATCTCTAGCACCTTTTAGTGCCTTATTTACTATCAGCAACGAAAGTCTACATCATCCTTAGTTTTCATAAAACTCTTTGAAGAGTTAACTCTGCGCCTTAAATCTTCTGAGGTCTGATTATAATTTATTTCCAGATTGGACAGATCTTCTCAAGCTACCACCATCATTCATCAAATATTTGGAGGATTTCTAAGATCGAGAGGTACTTTAAAAAATATTCCTGTCCTTAGAACTGATCTGTGTCTTTTGTCGGTAGTAAAGCAGTCTGTAGTTTGTCTAAAGTAGTATCTGGCAACAACTTGAATTTGGACAGTTAGTCTCCTTCACATAAGGTTAAGCATTTATATTTTGCTTCCAGTGAAGTGCTTGAATTGCAAAGCAGTTTCGGATACGTATGAGGCATTTCTTGATATCACTTTGGATATAAAGGTAAGATGTTTTCTAAATATAATTCATGATGTTTAAGTACATGCCTAACTTTCTAAATTAAACTTGTTTACCTTAAAAAACCAAACCACATATAATGTTAAAACGTAAGAGCTTGGTGGTGCTAAGGAAGTGGATTGGACTTTGTCCTTCTGTGGAACCCATGTAAATAGTCTCCACATTTGCATTGGGTTTAAGGGGAAAGAATTCTCTTTCTGCAAAAATTATAATGCTGTCATACTTCTCTGTTGTTCTACCCCAATGTACATCTAATTGTTAGACTGATGAATTTGTCCCCAGTGTTGATGACAAAGCACACTATAGATGCTGTCTAGGCTACTGGAAAAGTATTTGTTCCGAAGTCAAATGACTTCCAGGTGAGGTCAATGCTGAGCATGCTCTTTCTGCCTCCTTCTTCACAGTGCTCATAGTAGATCGCTGGAGTATGTTAGTAAGATTCTCTTACAACCTACTAGTACGTCTCTGGAATTTTGAATTTACGGTGACTTTACGCTCTTCTTTCTCGCTCCTCTAGGCGGTTTCATCTGTTACCAGAGCTCTGGAACTCTTTGTGAAACCTGAAGAGCTGGGTGGAGAGAATTGCTATAAATGTAGCGAGTAAGATTTTGACGAATTAGGTCTTAATCCTAGATGTCAGTTTTATATGTTGCATGACTCTGTTGGACTACCTCTAAACTTTGGATCTACTTACGAGTTTTGTGGAAGTTTATAAAACACTTGGATTTTTGTTTCTTTGGAGGGGGGAAGTCTTGTTCAGAGGCATTCCCTATGGGTTTGCAATTCTCTGGCTCGTATTTTGCCATCAGAATTCAAAAAGAGATACTTTTGTTCTTTCTATTTATTAGCTCTCGACAGTACTTTTCTTGATGTAAACTGCCCAGTTTCCGTTGTTCTCTGGGCTAGTGGCTAATTTTCACTGCTTACACTGTAGGTCCTACCTTGGAGCGGGCAATGTATCAAACTGAACTATTGTGTTTCAAAGGATGGCAGACAGTTTCAGTGTCTTTCCAGACAAGCTCAGTACATGAAGACTTCCTACTGTTAAATGTCTCCCTCCTGTAGAATGACCCTGTGCTTCTGTTGTATTTTTGATGTTGATAGACGACCTATGTTGGAGATTATTTGCAATTTCTAGTCCTGGGGACCAAGGCTCTCTCGTTCCACTTTCATTATTTGTATTTCCCTTGAAAGCTGAAAGAATGTATCCAGGATTGGAGTTCAAATAGCCACTTTTGTAGACCAAGAAATGGTACCTTGCCATCCAACCTGGTAATACCCTTTCGTGAGAGATTCCTGTTCCTGCTATGCCCGGGGTTTTGGGAGAATTTACCTTCTTCACTGTATTAACAAACCTGACACGCAGTGCATGGGTTTATGAAAAGAAAAAAGACCAACCTATTATGCAAGTAAATGTCATTCAAATAGCATAGGCATGCGTGAGACATTAAAACGAGTTTGTTTTGGGGGCGAAAAAAGAAGATGCCTTCAAACACTTATCTCTGCTTGTTTTTAAGGTGTAATAAGATGGTTCCTGCATCCAAGAGATTTACCATACACCGTTCTTCCAAGGTTCTCACAATATCACTGAAAAGATTTGCAGATTTCACAGGTGGAAAGATCAACAAGGTATATTTACCACTGTAATGCAACTATATCATTGTGTAATGGGACATCCCCCAAAGCTGAAAGTTGTTTATATTTTCAGACAGTAATTGTAGACTAACGACTATGGCTTATTCTTTCTCTTAATATCAATAAAGTTCCCGCTTGACAAGAAGCATATGCTTTCCTCTGAGAAGGCTGATTCATCAGGAAACAGTTCTCTGCAACTTCTAGTCTTAAACATTGTTTATGGGAAGACTTATTTGTAGTGAATCAAGAAATATCTTCTAGAAATATATTCTAGAAATAAATTCTAGTCTGTGTTTTTTGGAAGTGTTTTTCTCTGGCTAGTCCACGAAGTACTCTGGGATAATTTTCTATCTTCTTGGTCTCTCTTTAGGAGGTGAAATATCCGGAGTATTTGGACCTGAGATCCTACATGTCACAGTCAATGGGAGAACCACTGCTCTATGCCTTATACGCGGTGCTGGTACATCACGGTGTCAGCTGTCACTCAGGACACTATATATGCTATGTAAAGGTAGAAGTCAACAGCATTTCTAACAGGGTAAAGGTTGTGCTGGCAAACCAGTGAAAGCGTGACTAGCAGCTACTGTTTCTAGGGAAAAAGATTTCATTATATTTTTATTTGACACGTGTGTATTTTGTTCCTATCCGTGATTTCATTTGGAACACGTGCAATTCACCTAAAGAAATGGTTGTCTTTATTTGCAGGCTGGTAATGGACTTTGGTATCAGATGAATGATGCTAAAGTAGTCCGTACTGACATTAAGAGAGTTCTTGGTCAGCAAGCTTACATACTTTTTTATATCAGGTAATAACAAATCTTAACATGTGTTCAGAAGAGATTTACTTTCCTGTTACTGATATTTTTCTGTTTTGCAAGTGTTTTTCTTGCTATCCCAGGGAAAGATTATTATTTGTCTAATTCAGTTCTGTCTAACCTGAAATTCTCTGTGTCATTTATTATCTTTTGTTGCTTGGCCTGAAACTGCAGCACTTGTGTAAATTGCTATCTATGTGTTACCTGTAGCTGGCTAATTTAGAGAAGGAGAAAAATGAAGGTCATCTGTCGTGTAAGAATGAATTATTGTTCTGAAAGTGATAGTCTTAGTAGGAAGACTGTTCTCTCCTTTTCAGTTTGTAGTCTTGGCGAAGCCTTCTGTAGAGAAGGCTTCCATATCGTATGAACTGTTCCTCTAAAATTGTAGGATGGGATTTAATCCAAGAGTAGGCTGAAAGAAAAACTAAACTCCGATCACTGCTCTTTTCTGAAGGCGCTATGATTTGACACTTGGAGAACGTGCGTTTTACTTGCCAGCACCATCTTATCCCTGTTCATTCCCTCCTGGTCAGCAGGGGGCTAATAGTAAGCAGGCTGGATTTATGGGACCACGACTTCTTCCTCATATGATTAAGGTAATTCAGGGAAGTGGGAGGGCAGGTAACGGCACCAAACTGCTAGTGGGTTTGGGGTTTGGTGTGGGGTTTTTTGTTTGGTTTTCAGCATCTTAGTTTTGTTTTCCTTCCCATGCTGCAGCTTTCTTCACAGCCTTCATGCTACAGCCAGAGTCATTCAAACAGTGGTTACTGCTAAATTGTGCAGCCATGCGACTCCATTACTTAATACCTCCAAGACAGCTTTCTAAAGCACAGAGAGCTACGCTCTTTGACAATTTAAGCAGAGTGTACTAATCCTCGAATCATTTAAAAGAGGACTTGTTTTTCCTATCGTCGTCACTTTAGCTAAGACAGGGAAAACTAATTGTCTTATTCCTGAGCACCAGAACAATTACTTCAGGCTTTTCAGGGTATGTTTAAAGGGGAAAATAAATATATTTGGGAATAGCAGCAGGTAATGTTAAGTTGTTTGGCTGGTTTTCAAAGATGATGTTAATTTGATTCCAATCGGCTGTAAACCAAAAGCAGGAATTGAATATGCTTATTGGACTTGCATTTATCTTTAAAGGGCAGTGTGTTTTTCTTTGTAGGTGTTAAGACCATTTGTAGAAATACTCAGTAGGAGAGTTTTGTGTTTCAAAATGTTAAATGCAGTGTTTGCGTTAATCCATCTTGCCATTTCTTCTTTTTAAATACAGAATTCAAGCCGTTTAAATGGAAATGGATCCATAAAAGAGGACGCAAAGACCACTGGTGTCACCCTAAAAAGGCCATCTTCAGCACCACCGATGGCCTGTGTTCAAAACCAGACAATTACCAGGCCTTCAATTACTGATCCGTCAAGAAAACAGAAGATCACCACCAGTATTCACAATAAATTGCCTGCTCGTCGGACTGTGTCACAGCCTGACTGTCTTAGCAGTGCTGCGGAGGACGAAGATCTCTACCAGGCTGTTCCTTCATCCACAATTACAAATTCGGTAATGCAAATGAAGCAAATGCAAACAAGCAAAAAAGTTTCTGATGAGATTTTTGTGGAGCCAACAGTGAATGAAAATCCTAAACTCAGCTCTGATAACACAGTCCCTTACGGTGCAGAATCTTCAGGAAAATCTGAGGAGGAGTCAAAGGGCTTATTTAAAAGGAATTGCAATGCAATGTCCTCTAATGGAATTTTGGTTGGAAAGGTAGTCCGTACATTGCAGCATTCCGGTTCTTCCTGTCAGAATGCTGACGAAGGAAGATCCCAGCATGAGCTGCCAAAAACCGATTCACTAAATGGTGCTATTAGGTTAGTTAATGAATCGAAAGAAAACGGACTGAAACTTGATGATTCCACTTGCCGAGTTGAACCTGTTAAACCTTCTGAGATGTTCTTTTCTAAAACAAATGGATTGCTTGAAACCTAGATTTGCTCCATCGAGAATTTCTCACCTATGATGTATTCGGGAGTGTTTATTGTGTTCCTAATTCAGGTGAAATACTGAGAAAACACAGCACAAATGTGATTGTAAGACTTTGTGGTATTATCCCATTAGAATTTGCAGACCTGAGCTTACATTAGAACTTGTCAACTTAAGCTCAGCTGAGATAAAAATTCCTAAGTTTCATAAAGTAGATTTTGGGAGGTGAGTTGGGGTTATCTTTGAAGTGTAGATAATGCATACAACTCAAAACGGTCTTGCTTACCATTTAATGGAGAAATTCTGACAAGACTAGTCCTCAGTACTACTACAAATAGTATTTTTTTGTCTGCTGACTTGTGCGTTTTGATTGCAGATGCCTGGAGCTATGCCTTCAGTCAATCGAGAAATCATCACGGAGTCCCTCACAGCCAGCCAGCTGAACAGCTTGTCAGAGGAAACGAGGTAAAATGAGCACAGTCTGATTAAGACAAGACCTTATGGAAGTTCGTTACGGTTTTATCTGTCTACTAATAGTATTTAATGGAAGGATTTAAATTAGTACAATTCCATGCTGTATGTCCAGCGTTACGAACAGAACTAATGATCAGCACTGAGCATATCACTCTGATGCAGGTTGGTGCCTCAAGGAGAACTTGTGTTCCTTCATAGAATGTTTTTCCATTTTTTTCCACTGTCTGGAGAAACACTGGCTGTTCCCCGCTCGCCCCTATGCCTTTTTTCTCAGAGCAGCAGGTGGAAGGAGACGGATGCATTTGCTTTTTTAGTGCAATGGCTTCAGAAGCAAGAGGGGAGAAAGCACTTTCTCAGGGAGCTGAAGAAGGTGTCCTAATCACAGGAGAGGTTTCTAAATGGCATATCTCTGCGAGTGTTCCTGTAGTCTGGAGGTTTTTGTTTGTTTGTTTGCCTTTGGAAGGTTTTACTGTTAATCTTCACGTCCTTCAGCAGAAGTGAGAAATGTGATTTTATTTTGTGCAGTGTCGCGGACCCTCCGAAATCTACTGGGAAGGATGAATACCTCGCACAGTACCAATGTGATGACGGTGGAGACAAGGAGAAACCAAGAAGATCAAAAGAACGTGACCTCATTTCAAAAGAAAACGTTTTGTACAGCAAAGAGACTTCTGAGCCTGGTGAGAAATTGCGGCAAACTTCCTCTCTCAAGTGTGACACTGAATGTAGCTCTAAAAAGCTTTCCTCCTCAGCTATTGCAGAGAGATGCCAAGGTAGAAAGGACAAGACTAAAAACACTGAGAAAGAGCATTACCAAAGCAAGAGGGAACATGCTCCTAGTGAAGAGAAGGAGAGTCAAAAAGCAGGTCCTTCCAGCAAGAGGAGGTGTTCTCAGAGCGTGGAAGTTGTTCATCAAAAGCGTCACAAGCAGGAGCACTGGGAGGGAAGCAGGTGCAGATCTTTCCCTGGTGAAAGAAACAGCCCTGAGAATGGCAGAAGAGCAGTCAAATATTCAAAGTACAGATCTGGCAGCGGAGGAAGATCAGAACAAGGTAGCAATAGATATTACCGATCCAAAGGGGAAAGAAGTTGGAGCAGAGAAAGATACTATCGAGATGAAGCACGGAGGTGGGAAAGATGTAGCTATTACAATGATTACTATTCACCTCATGCGACAGGAGACAGTAGAGAGCGAAAGTTCTCTCACGGCGATGCAGCCTTTGACAAATGGACTGCAACTTACTACGGCAGGTCACATAAGCATTATCATTACAAAAGTGGATGGCCTCACGGTTCCCTCTTGAGAGATGAAGATGGACGTCGCTTTAGCACACCCCGAGCAGACTTGCATCGTTGCTCGGTATCTCAGCAACATTCTGGAAGACATTCTCGTGAAAGACATGCGCTTCCACCTGTGTCAGCTCATTTGGAGAACTGTTGCCAGAAAAATGAAACAGAAGGAAACAGAAAAAGAAAATCTACCCGTGCAGAAGGTAGTGAAAGTGAAATAGAAAGGAAAGACAGAAAGATAGAAAAGGAGCTTTTAGGTGGTGAAAAAAATGCAAAAATATCACAAGTTCTAGAAGAAAAAGAAGTCTAAGGATAAACATGGAGAGAAGGATTCCAAGTAAGCAAGGATTCCAGCATACTCCGCATTTTTTATCCTAATTCTTTTCTGGGTGCTTCTCATGTATTCCTTCTTTTTTTTTTTTTTCTCCTTTTTTTTTTCTTCTCTTTTTTTCTTCTTCTTTTTTTTTTTTTTTTTTTTTTTTTTTCTGGTAGTTTCTAAGTTACTTAGATAGCATCAGCTGGCTGGGGATCATGTTGTTAGGTTGATCAGTGAAGATAGGAAAGCTATTGCTGAATTGTTTCAGAGCACTAGCTTTGGACCACATAGTTGGAAACACATCCGTACACCATTCTGGATTAGGTTAAAAGTTTTTTTCTGCTTGCACGTATTCCAGAGCTAGCCATTGTTAATGATCTGTGTACAAACCAGGACCTATGGTCCTCCAATCTGAGGGCTTAAGTTTGCTACATCTAAAGTAAGTTGCGTGTGCACAAAGCACCACAAAATAGCTGACATGCTGCAAATCATCACCTGTGGTAAAATAAATAAAGTTTCATATAGGCAACAAGTGCCACATCTTTTTTTCTCTTTTAAACTTGCATGTTTCTTTCAGACTTCACGATTTGTGTTTCTGTGTGCTCCACTTTGACAATGCCAATCCCAAGCGTAAAACAAGAAGAAAAAGGAGAAGAAAAAGAAGAAAAAAGAGAAACAGCAGGAAAGTGAAAGGCTCCTTGGAACACTTAGATCCTCGTTTCCAGAAGATAACGCGGGAGAAGAAGGAAGAATCCCATCCTCCAGATGGCTCTTCATGTGAGCAATGCAGAAGTCAGAGCAGTAAACAACCTTACAAGGAAGGGAAGCCTTCCAGTGCAGGCGAAAGCAAGAAATACACCTCCGTCTCATCCAACGAGTGTATTAAAGGTAAGCGGCCGCAGTGTGTTTGAGGAATTCCTTTTCTATTAATGTAGAGATTATTTCCAACAGTCTTGAAGTGCTTGGTGACTTAACAGTCTGCTGGATATTAAAAAAAAAAAGCTGATGGACTTTTTCTTTCCGTTTTTAAATGACCACTAGGAAAGAATGCCTGAAATAAAGAGGTGAAAGGCAAATAGTTTTCATTTGGTGTGATGATTAAGTGGCAAACAAGAGGAAGAGTTGCAAGATCTCTTCTTAAATTCAGTCCAGCCAAGTAGGAAAAGTAAACGTGGACAGCTGTATCTTGGCAAAGAAGATAGTAGGGAGCAAGGAGGTTTAGCAGTCAAGATGGAAGGTGATGCCATGAGGCTTACAGGCTAGTAATGTTCTAGTGAAACCCAGCCTTCCTAAAGAAGCCTGCCTGAATAATTCCTGTGAATAACAGACTCTGTTCAGCTATTTCCTAACATAGAAACGGTGCTGACTGCTTCTTCAGAGTAACATAAGTTAGTGATGCTACTGAAATAGTTGTGGTTCAGACGTAGATCTGATTTCTCCTAAGCACGCTGAATTCACAGCTGTTGATCCTCCAGCGGAGGCTTTGCAATTGAACACCTGGAGAATAGGTAAATTTCCCGCTGTTGTTCTCCTCTCCTCTTGTTTTGTTTTGTTTTGTTTTCCTAGTAGAATAGGCTTAAGACTCTGAAGAAACAGGCTGCTTTTTTTCATTTCCAACACTGGCTGTTCCTCCTGAGCCCCGCCTTCTATTTTTGCAGTCACAGGATATGTGAATGTAAATTCTTGGGAGAGAGGTAGAAAACTCTGTTTCAACTGGTGTTTTTTTCGGCTATGTAGGGAGACCAAATAGGGTGGTTTTGAATCTTCTGGCTCTTATTCAGAGCAGCAGCATGTGGAGGGAGACAGATGCGTGTGCTTTTTTAGTGCAATGGCTTCAGAAGCAAGAGGGGAAAAAACACTTTCTCTGGGAGCTGGAGAAGGTGTCCTTATCGCAGGAGAGGTTTCTAAATGGCATATCTTTGCGAGTGTTCCTGTAGTCTGGAGGTTTTTGTTTGTTTGTTTGCCTTTGGAAGGTTTTACTGTTAATCTTCACGTCCTTCAGCAGAAGTGAGAAATGTGATTTTATTTTGTGCAGTGTCGCGGACCCTCCGAAATCTGCTGGGAAGGATGAATACCTCGCACAGTACCAATGTGATGACGGTGGAGACAAGGAGAAACCAAGAAGATCAAAAGAACGTGACCTCATTTCAAAAGAAAACGTTTTGTACGGCAAAGAGACTTCTGAGCCTGGTGAGAAATTGCGGCAAACTTCCTCTCTCAAGTGTGACACTGAATGTAGCTCTAAAAAGCTTTCCTCCTCAGCTATTGCAGAGAGATGCCAAGGTAGAAAGGACAAGACTAAAAACACTGAGAAAGAGCATTACCAAAGCACGAGGGAACATCACGGAACATTTTCCGTGATTTTCTTCCTGAGCAGAAGTGTGCAGTACTCCTTTTCCATTAATGTAGAGATTATTTCAAACAGTCTTGAAGTGCTTGATGACTTACCAGTCTGCAGATGTATTATCAAACCAAAAAAAAACACCTGACTTGGTAGACTATTTTTTTCCCACTTTTGAATGACTACTAGGAAGAAGGTTGTTCCGGCATCAAGAAAGTCATGTGGAATGTAACAAAATTTACTGAACCAGTAAATAAAAACTATATTTTTCTATTAGTTCCATTGTTTCAACTCTTCTGACGCTTATGGATGGCATAGATAACAGAGGGGAGATCGTGGTAATCGGAGCTACCAACAGACTGGATTCTATAGATCCTGCTTTACGAAGACCAGGACGCTTTGGCAGAGAGTTCCTCTTCAACTTGCCAAATAAAGAGGTGAGAACTTAAATTCAACGTTAGTTCTACCATGGCAAAGTCCAACTTTATAGGAAAAAAAAATAATTGACAACTTGAACAAAAGAGTGATATGTGGAGACACTGCGTTGTTCCATGGAGGGCAAATCTGGTACTGGATATATATGGTCAGGATGATACCACCAAGTAGTTAGTTCTATAATCAAACCTTTCATTCCCAAAGTTGTACCTGTTTGCTTAATTATTTAGTCCACTTGGGCGTTTTCATCATGAAGTTGTGTTTGTGGTCTCAATCCTTCACTTCTGAATGAATAGGGGACGTGTTTGCATTTGATTGTGCCCCGGATCGGTGGTAGTAGTTTGAGTCATAATTATTTTCTTCTTTATAGTAATTGTAGCAATTTGAAGCATTGTGCCAGAAGTGCTTTCTGTGAATTTACAGCCTGAAAAGCAAATGTGATGAAGTAATGAGACTGTCACAATGAAAGCTTGCTAAGTTTTAGAGAAGATTTTTGGACAACAAAGAAATGTTTCTGGATAAATTTTTCATTACAGTATTTTCCTCTGGGTCATTAGGTCCCGTAGTTTGGAAACTTGTTATTGAAGCTATAAATGCCTTTTCTTTCATTGTAGGTTCCTAGAAAAAGTTCAGTATAACAAATAAGAAATATTCAATTTCCTGGTTGAAAATGCAGAGTGTATATTAAATAACTGTAAAATACTTGAAAGTTGAGCAAATAAGAAAAGCGTATTAATAGATGAGGGGTTTTGAGGAAGGACTGGGTTTTTTTTGTTTGTTTATTTGTTTGCTTGCTTTTTGGTTTGTTTGTTTCTTGGTATTTTTAAGGAAAACTTGGGACAAGCTAAAACGCAATGATTTTGCTTCCAGGCTAGAAAAGAAATTTTCAAGATTCATACTCGTGACTGGACCCCTAAGCCACCGGACATGTTGCTTGATGAACTAGCTGAGAAATGCATTGGTAAGACTGAAACCAAAATGGATTCTTGCTTGTGAGCAAGTTGTAAAGAACCTTAGCTTGTACCAGGCAGTACCCAAGCTCTTGTGCCTTGCTGCACAACTAGTCAACGAGGCAGCTGGCACGCCTTCATAGCAATCAGAGTTAGATGCTTTCATCTATTTACTCTTTGTTGTCGTTCTTTTTGTTGTCTGAGAACGTTAAATGGTTCTGGGGCATCTTCCTCAAGAGTTTTTGATGAGGAGTCTGCTTCAGCTGCATAAGCGCAGGATATCAGGTAGTGAGCAACATGAAACTTCCCTGCAGAGCGGTAGCACTTTGAATTCCCTGTTAACCTGTTTGGTTTTGGCATTACAGATTGTTTAAATGTTGCATGTTGTAAACCTGGGCCTTGACTGATGTAATGTTTGATTTTTGTTTGTTAGGATACTGTGGTGCAGATATCAAATCTTTATGTACTGAAGCTGCGCTGTGCTCTCTACGTCGATGCTATCCTCAGATTTATGCAAGTAGGGAGAAGTTGCTACTAGACGTTAATTCTATTAAAATAAAAGCAAAGGACTTTTTCATGGCTCTGAAGAAGGTTGTTCCGGCATCAAACAGGATCGTGGCTTCACCCGGACAAGCACTATCACCCATTTTCAAGCCACTTTTTAAAAGATCAGGAGCGAATATTTTACAAGTTGTGCAGAAGATCTTCCCGCATGCACAGCTCGCACTAAAGGAGGACCGACAGCAAGGTATAACCACAGCATCCACTTCTTTATAATTCTGCTAAAGCA